>NC_060256.1:17074788-17377819 GCF_921293095.1 Ischnura elegans
GGAGGATCTCTATGAAGGAAGGAACAGACCGGAGAGATTGACTTTAGAGGATGAAAGTGAAGTGGGGGAGGATAATTTTGGGCCGGGGATATTAGATTCGGAAATAGAGAAAGCACTTCGTGATATGAAGGCTAGTAAAGCAGTGGGCGTGGACAATATCCCATGTGAGCTTCTGGAGAATCTAGGGAAGGAAGGTAAGAAAAGGTTTTTAAAACTAGTACGCAGGATATATGAGGAGGGATGTTGGCCGCAGGATTTCGTGAAGACGGTTTTAATTCCGCTACCGAAAAAGAAGAAAGCTGCGGAATGCGGAGATTACAGGACTACCACCCTAATATCGCATGCGACGAAAGTGGTGCTGAGGATATTGAACAGACGAATGGAGGCGAGGGCAAACGACTATTTAGGCGAAGATCTGTTTGGTTTTAGGAAAGGGAAGTCAAATCGTGATGCAATAGCGATAATGAGGTCCCTGGTGGAGAGGAACCTAGAATATGACCAGGACGTATATGGCTGTTCTGTGGATTTTGAAGAAGCGTTAGATAGCTTGAACTGGTTAGAGTTAATGGAAATCCTCAAGAGAATAAGTGTATATTGGAGGGATAGACGACTAATTTGTAATCTGCATATGGCCCAGACTGCGCAAGTGTGGGTAGCGGACGGAGAACCTGGGTGGGTAAGCATTGGCCGAGGTGTGAGGCAAGGCTGTCCTCTATCGCCGCGTATGCCTACTTTTTATCGTATGCGCTGAGGAGATGGTAAGAGAAGCGTGGGATGAGTTAGAAGCTGGAGTAAAAGTGGGAGGAATGATGTTCAAATAAGTGAGATTCGCGGATGATCAGGCGTTGATTAGCCAGTCAGCGAGGAGGCTTCAGGCTCTAGTGAATGCGTTACACGAGCGTTGCGAGGAGTATGGGATGAGGATTAATCACAAGAAAACTAAGTTTATGCGGTTTTGTAAAGCATCACGAGCGAGGAATGTGAGACTTAAGATAAAGGTGGGTGGTGAATAATTTGAGCAGGTTGAGCAGTTCAACTATTTAGGCAGTACGTTAGAGGTAAACGGATACGGTATCAAGGACATTAGGAAGAGAATTGCATTAGCGAAGGAGGCGTTCATGAGCAGGAAGGAGCTTCTGAGAGGATCTTTGTGTAAGAGTTTAAAGAAAAGGTTAGTGAAGAGTTTGATTTGGAGTGTAGCTCTCTACGGTGCGGAAACGTGGACATTGAGGAAAGAAGACGAGAGATGATTCGAGGCATTCGAGGTGTGGGTATGGAGAAGAATGGAGAAGGTGAAATGGACGGAGAGGAAAAGGAACGACGAAGAGCTGGATATGGTTGGCAAGGAGAGGCAGCTTTTAGATGAGATACGGAGGAGACAGAATTTATGGATGGAGCGAATAATTAGCGGAGAGGGGATGTTGAAAATTGTGTTAGAGGGTAGAATGTTGGGGAAACGAGGTAGGGGAAGGAAAAGAATAGGGTTTTTAGAAAAATTGAAAGGAAGTAGGCCTTACAGTGAATTGAAGAAGGCAGCGCTGGAAGGATAAGGAGTCTCCCAAATCACTTCATTAGTACTCCATGGAAACCTACCTTAATCTTAATAATTATAAACTGCCTGTTGACTATTATATTAATTAAGGAAGGTTTCGCTGTTTATAAATCGCATGTAATTACACGGTGTAAAATCCAGCATGAATTCGAATACAATTATTTGCAAACATTCGTTACCAATAACGTAGTTCCAAAAGGGACATACTTAAATATTACATTATTTCAGTAAGTCTTTCATAAAAACTGGTATCATTGATTCCATTGCACCTAAAATTTCCTCATGGTATTTCAAACGTGAAAGCACTTATATGGTTACAAGTATAACTTTCAAGGACACTTACAAGTATAACTTTCACGCGACGAAATAATAACAACTAACCACATTCCATCATGTGAATAGGTTGCGTATTCTGATGTTTATTGTTTGAATTAATCACTTGAATGTATCTCGGGTTACTTGTATTAGTTTTACGACATTATGAACGTTTTAAAACACACTATTGCCACAAATTACCTTATAAACATGAAAAACTCTCAACAATAGCAGGAATTATTATGCACTCTTTTCTGTTTACATTACGTACAACGTAAAACTGAGTACCAAAGGTATTAAACTTTGAAATAAATCACAGCCTTTCATCAACTTAAGCCGAAACTAAGTAAAAACTTGATCTTCATATGAATACTTATCCAATACATTGAATTAAATCAACTTCTAACTCACCTCACAAATTGTGGAAGAAGGCTATGGTTGCCACTTATCCATCCCGCAAATTTGTAACCATTTCGCCCTTACCTCAGGATTACAAGGAAAAACAAAAACACGGAAACCATCCCTGCAACTAATGGAACAGCTTGGCGCAGAAGAACCACCCATCTCTCTTATTAATCAATTACAAAAATGGAAAAAACTGCACCTACTTGACGTTACGCCTATGCTACAACACAGCCCGCCATTGATGATTTGACCAACAATGGCGGATTGCGACGACTCAACTTCGTAGTTATTATATGGCAATATAGAGGACTCTGAGTACCATCTAGCTGGTAGCGCTTGGCTTGAATAATGATTATTAATACCTTATCAAACGAAGAAAACTTTCCGACCTTAGCCAGTTTTAATAGGTGATTATTAAGACATGTTTCCCTGAGCTCTGTGCCTCATTCATGCATTGGTAACCTCAGACGATGTAAAATTCCTATCCTCTCGTGTGGAAACTAGGTCCCTGTGACGTCACGTGGAGTGGCATCGCATGGGCGCCAATCTGGCCTTTTTCAAATGAGGATAAAATTGACCCTTGCCATTCGTCTAAACCGGCATTTCTAAAACCAAATAATTTATTATGAATACACTAATGGTGGGTAAGGAATCGCAACCAATGCATTTCGTTTTCTTTGATGAAGGAAACTACCCTATTGCTAATAATTTATATGACGTAAAGGCAAATTACACTAAAATAGTTTTTATGAATGTGGCTATTTCAAACGAATATTTCTACGAATGATGTCTGAGCAGTGGAAACAGCATCAGTACAAGACACACCATTGGAATGGAAAGACTTCCAAATGTATTTACACAATCTTCAATCGGTACACTTCGAAGCGTTGCAAACGGGGATGAGGCTTGAAACACTGTTCCACTAATCCTGTGGCCCGCTTCTCGATCAAACTTTCTTTTGTTGGCAATAGGCATATGCAGTATTTTTTGTTATCGATATTTTTACGCTTGCACTATTATTTGAAAGAAAAATAATATTTTTTCGCAAGAGGTCTATCAATAGTTTCATGCAGTCGCATTTATTATCCACTTCCAGACATTCATTTGTTTCTAAAGGGATTCAATTCAAAGAATTTAAGTTTCTTCATAGCCTCACAGCTCCTATAAACGGTTATTTGCGAATGGAGTTAAAGAATTTCAAATTTGGAAATCTTATTGAGATGCTTTGCACTTTTTTAAACATAACTATTCATTGAAAACGCAATACTCTGCAGTTAAACATGTTGAATGATAAACTTGCTGATGCTGCACTGCAGTGACAAATCTTGTCCCATTAACACAAAATATTTATGTAGAAAAGAGCAAAATATCGTTATTACTTACTCTACAATGAACTTCTGCTATGTATCAGCCTCTGCCATTCATTTCATAGTAACGTCTAGTTAATGCAATATGAATCGTAGGCATATCATCGGATGCCACGATGGATCATCCGGGAAAGCGTCTCATATTCTTGCAATAATAATTTCTGCAGTGGACGTATCGTCCATATCTCACTGAAAATCCTTCCAAACGATGACTTTTCCCAATCTCCCCAATCTGTTGGCATGCTCCAAGGGTCTTCGCCAAGAGAGAGAGCGTCGGAACACCGCGACAGAGCCGCGCCTCGATCGCGCAGTAATCACTTCCTTGTCCATTGTCACCGCCAGTCACCCCTTCCCGTCAACCCCCTCGATCCTTCGCTTCCGACACTCCGGCAAACCAACCCTTAACCGCATGCATCAGGGCAGGGGAAAATAATGCACAACCACACGCGTGTACGTAAACTCAAGCGACCAAGCGTCGGAAACACGGAAAAAAAATAAACAGATCTTAGAGCAATCCACGGGGATGCCACCCAGATTCATTTTTTTTCACCCTTCCCCAACGCATCGGGGAAAAAATATAAAAAGAAAGGAATTGATTGCAAGCGGTCGCCCTTCAGGGAAGAATGGAAGAGGTTCGATAGGGAGGGGTGGGAGGCGGAAAAAATGATGTCGTCGACAACAACGCATCACATTGCGTTTTGGTGCGAACTCCTCGATGCGTGTGAATACAAAAAGGCGTTGGAAATGAGAGGTTTGCAAGGGGGAGGAATGTGGAGAGAAATGGGAACGTAAAGGACCCCTCCTTACTTCAAACCCGGTCATCACTTTCGGGGATGGAAGAGAGCGTGGCGTGCAGTGAAAAAAATAAACAATATATTGACAAAAAAAAGACGCCGAGTTCGGTAAAAGCAGTGCAGGGAATTCACTTTTTTTCTTCATTTTGCGGGCGATGGAAAATCGCCAGTGCAGGCGTTATCTTCCTCTTATCCCAAATTCCATTTGTATTAAGAAAAATGCAACTCACGAAAATGCATCGGATTCGAAGAATTAATCTTCCCAAAATAAAAGAAATGACAAGGCTGTTTGCGATAGGTTTTTTGCGCCTATGCATTGGCCGTACGGAACGAAAGCAAGTGACATTTTGTCGTAAGGACATCAATTACAAGGTGTGTTTAAAATATAATTTCCTTCATCTCTATCTCGGAGAATTCGATAGAAAGAGAAGTTGGAACTGCTGAATTTTCTATTTTGAGGCTATTTCCTCCAACTTGAGCGTATGACGAGGTCTGTCTTCTAAGTTACGCGATGAAAATTAATAAAATAGGATTGGAATAGCGGATTTGACAATGACTTATAGCTACGTAGAGTAGCGTATTTAGGATAGCCATATTGAGCGTAGCATAGTAGATATTGTTTTAAGAAATACCCACCGCTGTTGCCTTTTATTGTATTAAATAAATACACAACCGATCAGAAGATAGCCATAAAATGAAAACATTATCTACTCTTGATCTATTTTTCTACTGAACCGTTAAGTTGATGAATTCCTTTGCATTAAATACTAGAAAAAGTATGACATTGGTCACTGTTAATACTTTCTAGACGGCAATCACTGAGTATAATGTATTATTACTATTTGGCCTATGCGATGTTCTCCAACTTAAGCTAAACGAAAACAAATACTCATGAGACAGAGATGACTTCGTTTCAATAACCATTAACAGAAAGAGATCTACCTAGCTTGAATTGTGTGAGAACATTTTAACTATTGGTCATTCCTATTCTTCTATCAAGTACATGCGTGCGTGTTTTCCGAATAATCTAATAATTTTGAATTCTCGTAAGTATTGAGTATATCAAGTATTTTCATCCACTTAAATCTAGTTAAAACACAAATGAATGGAAATTCGCTAAATAATAATGCGCAGAAAGTTGGAATTACACCTTTCTTGTCCATTTCCTGCTTATGGATAAATTATTGTCCGTAACACCGTTAATGATCTTCACTGGATGTGATTTTGAGTTGAGAATTAGGGTTGAGGCTTACTAGTCCTCAGTAAGTCTAAGCTGTGCGGCGGCGGCTTTACGTAATTTATGGCTGGGTGAGCTCAGCTTGGTCTTAATTCCGGCATCCATAGAGACGCATATGGGGGAGATATTTTTCTATTTGTATTATGATGTACCCCACGAATTTTATGCATTATTTCCTAAATAATTGAGTTATACCCCTTGCTGTTCTATTGAATAATAGCTGTTCATTCTCTCGTTTTTTTCTTTTCAAATTTAATTTAAAAAAATTCAATTTGAATTTCATTTCGGTTCCTTTTTCCTGATTTTTGATTCCGTGCGGTGGACATAGCCTCACATGTGAAACCATGCTTTATGTAAAATTTCAGATAGTTACTAAAATCGCATTCAGTAGCTAGGATATGGTGATAGGGTGACAAATTTCATTTATCCTTGATAAGTAAACTTTTCTTGGCGCAACCACAGAATAGAAAACTCAATAAGGGCTATCGTTGTTTGAGAACAACTTAAAATGGCATCACTCGACTCAGGATAGAATCATTAGTTCAGAATATCTCAAATTTCTCTTGAAATTTTATCATGAACAGGAATATAATTATGTCACACGAGATAAATGAAAGCTAACGTGAAGGCGCTTTAAATAGATTTCATATTTTATGGGTGGTTTGTGCTTTGGTCGAAGGAATATTAGGACGTACGTTTCATGAATGATAGGCCTTTTTTGATGGCGGATTAATTATGGACAACGGACAATGACGAAACAAACCAATGTGCGCGTCGACATCTCCCCAGGAGGTGATCTGCAATCGCCGATTACTTCGTCGCAAATTTCCCGATCAATGAGTGGTTTGAGTCAACTGTACAACACATATTTTATTGATATAAAACCACAAGAAGCCAAGTTCAAAGTGGTAAAGGTTTAGCACCTACAACTGCACCACAACTTTATTGTATTTACTATGATGCTTATTTCAAAATTAATGATTAGCTATATAATGGTGGTGATTCATATGATTTCAAAGAATTACCCTTTCAGAAAATGCCTATAAAGTATTTAAACGTCTTTAGAATGTATTGTGTTGTCGTTAAAATGAGATATATTTCCTTTTATCTCATGACCGGAACCACGTGAGTAAATATGTTTCGCTTTATTGGAATGCGATTCATGTTGGAAGATAAGATGGCCGTTCAATTCTGACCTCAAATGAGTTCATTGCTGCCGTGCAGCAAAGTTTAGTATATGAAATACAGAGAGACAATAAATGTTTCAAACGAATCTCAGTTAGTAATTAACGTTATTTTAGACTTAAACATTATTGATAATTAAAGATGAATGCTTTTGATGATTACTTTAAATAGGAGAATTGCTACTTTTTAAATAATTTTTAACATTTGCAACCGCGATAGTGATGAAATATATTGAGACATTTGTGTTTCATAATATTAAAATTACACTACTTACCTGGCAAGTAAATGCTTTAATTTTATTTGAGTTGGTGGTATTTCAATTAAGCGCGAATTTTGATTGCACCCCGTGATAAAAATTCAGGCTTAGCAAGGGAGTGCGAACCACTCAGTGGTCTTGTGGCCGCTTTCTTTCCTCTGACCGATCGGGAAGTTCCGCTGAGGCTCCAACAATTCGTAATGGCTTAGGTGCGAGTTAGCAAAGACTCGTCAGCAGCGGAAAGGGCAGTAAGTGATTGAATGAAGAGAAGGGACCCAAGTGAGGGATAAAAGTCACGGAATCGAGAGAAATTGGAGGGTTGGTGAATGACGGAAGACGGCAGCAGCAGAAGTGAGAGAGAAAGACATTAATTTTACTCAATTAAGCGGCCCACGTGGAACTCCTCCCGCACCAATCAATTTAGTCGACGGAAAATTCTATTCTGACGAACCCAGGGAAAAAAAATTACGTCCTCTCCCGGATCCCATCGGAACACCCATTCTGCTGCGAAAAATCTAATTACTTCAATCGTAATCAAATGCATAGAAGTACGTGATGAGTGATACGGTGGTGATGAGAGGTTTTCATATTATGCCGCGTTTATTACCGGCCATCCACTTTGGAAACAAGCATTATTGTTTAATGTTTGGATACGTTGCTATGGGAAATAGATAGCATTTCAAAATGATTTTCATTCAAAAAAGATAGTAAAGCAAAAGTGAATGACGAGGGAGAAATAAGTAGACCATAGAGTTAGTATAAAATAGGAGGCTGAATAGCAAGAATAAGGAATGGCACAAATGGACGGGAAGATATTGGAATTGGGTGGGTGGAAATATTTCCAACAGCATTATTGCCAACGACCTATCTGCAACTTCTCCGAACGACATTGTATTAGTTCCATTGTGGAGTCATGCCAACACAGCGCATTATCTATCGAGTCCACAAAGAAAACGATTCACAGGTAACGAAAAGCGACGTTCAAGTCAATTTTACGCGTAAAATTCCCCTGGCATATCAATAACTCTTACAACCGCCTTAACTGGCTTCAGTATAAAGAGCGTCGCACCTTTCTGATAATAACGTAAGCCATTAGAGTCTTAACGACCGGTTACACACCATACCTGTACGAGAAATTCGTAAGAAAAACTGAAATACATAATATACCTACACGAAATTATTCCATTGACCTCCAAATCCCTAAACATCACACGCCTTATATGAACAAATCGTTCATAGTAACCACCTCGCGAATATGGAACTTTCCTCCAGCCAATATAAGAAGCATTACAAGCATCAATAAATTTAAACATAGCACATATGTGTCTCTGAAAAATGCCTCTTTAACTTCAAGTTGAATTCCTTTTGTTTGTTGCCATGTTTAGCCTAATTATTATTATTATTTTTAATGTTATATTGATTGCTCAAATGATTGAAATTGATTAGAATTGCGCTAAATCACAGTGTTATCCTAATGTTTTGGTTTCTTTTTGAAAAAAATATGGCTTGTTTGATACTATTATCATAATAAATTATCACCTTAGTTTCTTATAATTAGTCTGTTATATCTAAGTGCGATTTTTTTCTTTATTTTGTTGAAAATATTGTTTTTCTGAATTGTTTTCAGGCTCTTGGCGATCTGCACTGGTTGCATTTGTCTGTAATGCTATTTATTTACTTCTTTTCTTCTATTCATATGCCAATGCTGAAAATATAAAAAGCTGTAATTTTCTCATGGGCCTCAGTGCCCACGAAAATAAATGAAATTATTATTATTATTGATAAAGGTCCCCTTGTGAAGTTAACCCCGATGTAGATGGATTTTAGCTCGACCCATTCCATGAGCGAATCCGGGGAGTTTGATAGATAGGGCGGGCGACGGATTCTGGCGCGCTTGCGGCCGCTCTAGGTTTCATAGGTAGTCGGATAGGAGTGGAGGGAACAATGAACCACTCGAGAAGCCCTCTGGTGAGCGTCTGGAGAGGTTAGCGGCGTGTTCGGGAGCCCAGAGATCATAAGGGGCGCTGCTGCTAGCCCAAGGGGGTTGCGCTGGCGGGGAGGATCTCTGTTCGTGGGAGCGTGAAATGGCATTGCGGGGGATGGTGCTAGTTTTTTTTATGTAATGTGTTTTTCTTATACTGGTATATATTTTCGTGAGAGGGCTTCGGTACACGATACATGGCGAGGAAGAGGGGTGGAACGATTTTCGTGACACCTTCTTTATTCTTGTTTCTCCACCTTTCTCTGTCTCACTTTGCATCATCAGGGATGCGATACATGGGAATAAAAAGACAGGAAACTAAACTAAATTTGCGAGGAAAGGATGAGAAGCTGCCCTATAAAGGGGTCGATTTATGCTAGTCTTTGCTTATGCTCTCTGCTCATGCAAAGTGTTTCAGAAGCTATTAGATATCAAAGCACAGTATGTAAGACGAAAAAATTAATGAAAACTAAACACCTTGCTTTATAAACCCAGCCTTAGATTCACCGTGGAACTGGAATATGGCTTGAGGGTGTTACTGATAGCCCATCGAATTGACAATCAGGAGATTCAGGTTAGAATATTTGCTAAATCAAGTTGTTTCAGTTCCGATATCATCCCTGCCCTTTAAAGATTTTTTATGCATTCAATGTGGAGGATACTAATTTTTATTGTTGCAGTATCTAAATTAATTTTTGCCTTCTTTCTTAATTGAGTGAGGTTAGGAAATACGTTGATACATATGAAATGGATTATAAAGACCATTTAGAATGGCAGGGGCATGGGTTAAAAATCCCTTCGCTACGTTCGTAAATGTACACATTTCAAAGAACCCCAGATATAAAATGTGCCCCTTCTGCGATCCCAACCCCAAACGTTTCTCTCTCCGGTCCCAAATAATGCTACCAATTATTTTGACTACGGCTTACGGGAATTACAATCTTTTACATAGGTTAATAGGGGATTTTGTTTTGCTTTGCCATCATTAGTGTAATGAAGCAGATTTTGCATGCCTCTTTTTTATAAATACTTATTTTAATTGGAAAAAGGGTTTTTTTTCTAAAATCTATTGTATGGCAGTTGCCTGATTTTGATGAAGTTATGCATCGAAACGCATGTTTCAACTGAAAATAATAACTACTTGAAAAACTCCCAAGTTTTAACTATACCTTTGTAAAGATCTTATGTGACAATGGTAGGCGTAGCTGAAACCGGTATTGGTACCTGAAAAGGACATCGGAATGAAGCGATAATATGATGCAGTGGAAAATGCCTTTGAAATCTAAATGTAAAGCTCCTCTTCCAATTCGCTTTTTATTCTATGTGCCCTGGATATTTAACTGCATTGCAACTGAGGTCCATCTGAAGGAAAATTGTCTATATTTTTGGCTCTCCCTCAGAAAGTGGTAATTTTGAATCATTAGTATTTCTCCGTCTTGCTTGGTTGGTCATCTTCTTTAAGTGATTCAAGGGATTTCAGAAAACTTTATCCTGTTCCAAAACTCTCAAACAAAAGTATATGGCTCAACTTAAAGCTTGCCATTATCCGGCTAAAACGTGACGTGAATATATTTTTAATATTAATTATTAAACCAAAAAATATATATTCAAGTAGTATTGAGTATATACAAATCATGTGGTATAGAGGTAACTGTTATTATTCCGTGGTTAGTTGCCATCTGCTATGAGACGTATTAGTTCAACATATTCCAGATGACTGATATTTTATACGTAAGAAAATAAATATAGGCAGATCTTCATGAAGTCATAAGACTTAATTTTTCTCATGTCTGAAGGATTATTTTTTCCTATCGGTATTTCTTTCCAAAGAATGCCTAATTTACTACGATCAGACGTGGTCTTGATATAATTTTTAATGAATCTATTAATTTTGATATATTCAATCATCTTGGTGGTTTAGCTATTGATGAGGTGAACATTTTGTATCAAAATAAAATTATAATAAGTGAATTTCAAATGCTAAGGCAAAATCGTTTATGTATTTCATATCTATAATTGCTACAACATTGACCTGTAAATCATATGGACTTATCAAGTAAATGCGAGTTAAACTGTTTTCAATATTAATATCTCTCTTGTTTGGACTAAATTGACGCTAACAAATATATTGCAAAATGTATGAAAAGATGAAACATTTTTTCATTATCATTAATCTTTAAATTGGTTATTTCGCAATAACCGCTTTACGGGTGCCTCAAATTTCAGAAACAGCGAACTTCTAGTCAATTACGATGCTTAGTGAACCATTTACCTTACACTGTTGACGTAATAATTCGGTTCTTTTTATATTCCTTAGTGGTTTCAACGTTGCGTCACTGATTTTTTTCAGTAACCACATTGTTACGGGATACTGATTAGCTTTTTAGAGATAGAGATTTTTTTATGAATGAGTTACGCGACGCAGTCGTAATTATCATTTCTTTTATTAATATTCGAGGAATTCGGTTGGCAAATTGAGAGAAAATTATCTTATTTTGTGAAAAATGGGATTTATATAATGAAAGAATTTGAGCAAGCGATTTAACCCAATCAGTTTCATTACTTTGTTGTAAAAATTGTAAGGGGTAATGAGGATCCAATTCCGCTGGAATTTTGCTCTTACTTTTGCTTCCTGGAAATTGCGAATAGATTAGCGGAAACGCTACCATTAGCGGTAAATCGCGGGCGTGAGTGTAACAATTGAATGTCGGATTCCACAAGGGCATGGTACAATTTTTTAAGCATTATTTTTTCCAATCCAGTCGGTTTCATTGTACGCGAGCACCCGAGAAAATATGTGAAAAAATATTAAAGAGGTCTTAATTGAAAAGGAGAGAGCCTCATTGCTTCCGTGTTTCCCATCGCTTCTTTCGGGCCGCCAAATGCTTCTCCGTTTTTTTTCCTCTTAATCACTGCACCGCGCGAAAATTCCCCTTCTGGCTCACACCCCCACTACCTCTTGCCCTTGTTCCTTTTTATTCCTTACCCCTTCCAAATCCACTCCTTTCCATATTTCACGGCTTTTAAAGAAAAATGAAACAGCTTCCCCGCACCATATCATACACTTTTTCACCTTCCGAAAGGTGTTACTTTTGGCAATTTGGCATTGTTCGGAGTTCACGAACGGTAATTCGTGGGTATTAATCCGTGTTTCAGATTCTTAATCTCTCGCTATAACTGCTCTTAATTGAATAAATTTTCCAGTTTTATCGAGCTCTTCTAATCACTAACTTTATTGAAACCTTATAGTTCCTTTAAGTCCAATATATGGAGTAGCTATACATGGAATGTAGCTGTAAATAAGAAATTGCTATATTTTCTCGCGTATTCTGCCCATATGAAATACTCCTAAACTCAAATTTTAGTGATATATATATTTTTTATTCAATCTTTATTATTTCTATTATCTACTTTTATATTCAATCTATGTTTGCCCTGATAAGATTTAATGAAAATGCTCGGAAGTAATTAAGTAAAATTGCATTATTTTAATGTTTCATGAGCATTACCCTGATGCGATGCCTATGATTTAGAACGGTGGCTTTTGGGATGATGAGTGTTGGGATTGATATTTAAATAAATTTTTTTAAATTTATTGAAATAGATCTAATATGTATGTATTTGAACAGATAAATGAAGCTATTAGCGTGCTAAAAAACAACAATAAACGGAAAATAGCTCGTGGATGAAATAAATCCGTTATAAGATTACGGAGAAGGCAAAGAAAGCTACTACAAAGAAAACTACGCGGTAAAGCGACGGGATTTATTTTCCGAACTCGAGGTTTGTGAAGTAGAAAACAGGATAAGTCAGAGCCAGTTTGGATATACTACCAAGATATGGAGAAATTATACGCGTGGAAGTAAGAGCGGTTCGGTACCTTGTGAGGATCACATTTATCACTACTTGATTAATTTCACTTCAAATTTATTCCTAGGGGAAGTAAACGCTTTCTATGTACATGTTGCAACATTGAGGTTCAATCAAGAAGATCAGCAGGTTTATTACAAAAAATATTGCTAATATTTAACTGATATCTGTTTATCAACTTCTATATATTATCGCCCAGTATGTTTGTGTAGGTTTTGATGAGTAAATATACCACTCGTATCTACTGTATTGTGCCAAGAACTTTTTTATCGTTGAATCACGAGTTATTTTGTAGCACTGTTTGATAAAATGTCTGTTGTCACTGAAAAAAAAATATACGATCCATTTAATTAATCATTCGAGAGGTCGAGTCATTTTGCGTGATATACCTTCACGATCGTATTTAATTCACTTTCATCAAAGTTTATTGAAAGAATCCTCCTTATTGATTTTTATGGTGTTATACCCAGACAAGTAGTTAGTTCTTGGCACTCCTAGTTGGCTATCGTACGAGTCGCGTGTTTTGTTCGGTGCGCGGGTGCAATCTGCGTGCATCAGGTGTGACGCATGTAGTATTCATCAGGCGGGCGAGTGTGTTCTGGGGGGAATAGACCCCCTACAATGAGCAACGACGCCACTCAGCCGACCGTTTTTCCGTGCACGACTTTCGCTTACACCCGCTCCTTGAAGCCTATCCTTGTTTCTTTTAATGCTCCTTTGCGTCGATATTCGGGGTCCGTGATGAGCGCAGAAGGGAAAACGAAA
Organism: Ischnura elegans; assembly: GCF_921293095.1. Taxonomy (NCBI): domain Eukaryota; kingdom Metazoa; phylum Arthropoda; class Insecta; order Odonata; family Coenagrionidae; genus Ischnura; species Ischnura elegans. The sequence continues at coordinate 17,088,516 of NC_060256.1, forward strand.
TAATCAGGGGAGGCGGAGGAGGTGTTTGTGGCATGTGGGAGATATTCCTTCCGTCAGCGGTACATAAGATTGGAGGGAGGACTGAGTTGGAGTGGCGGGAATATAAAAAACAAATGAATGACGGAAAGCGAGGGTGGGAGGACTGGGAAATCATCAGTGGTGGTGTGCGAAGTGCGAAAATGAATCTGGGAGCGTGTGAGGAGTGTTTAACGGCGCGAAACCGACTTCTCCCCCTCTCCCCCATCACTCTCTGTCCCTCGTCGGAGTGGTCTGGGTTCGAGACTTCGTCCCCTTTGCAATTATGCGCTTTCCACGACGCGAGGATCCCTCTCCGAGAATCTTCCCCTTTTTATTTTTCTCTCGTCACTTGTTTTTCTATTCCAATGCAGTTCCTCTCACTCACTCCCCCTTATTCCAACCCCTCACTTTTATTTTACTACCCCCCTGCAACCCTCATCGTACCTTCTTTCCTTTAAAAAAAAAAATCTTCAGCGTTCTCAACCAGTGCCACGGTGCCACGGCATCCTGCGAACCTATTATTTTTATTCCGTTATTTTTCCTCAATGAGATTTTCTTATCTGTTAGTTTTTCTCGCAGGAAAATATTGTTTACATTTTCAGATAAGGTGTGTGCTATTTATTTTAATCTAATGCACTACATCGTTTGTAAAAAACTTTAAGAAAGATAATCAATTATATTTTGGAATTAAAATTGAATGCTGTTTTAATTCACTTTAGTTGATTCGTTTTTAAGATTTTTCTTGTTTAGAATTATTTTTATGCTTCATTTTAGAAATGTTTAGGCTTTTATTTATGGTGTAAAACGATTATCTGAAATTGAGATGGAATTATACGAAATGTGTAAAATTGATTTGAATTGATTGAATTGCAATTCGGGTAGGAAAACTAGCAAGTAATGTAAGAATAGGCTTACAGTGATCCATTTCGATAAAATGAATGGACACATTTCTCCTGTAAAAATAAAATGTGTATCTGAAAATACCTTCAAATGTCGTAGTGTAGAGACCGTGGTGTTAAAGTGGAAATTGTCATAGATGGAATATGATTGTCATGGCATATATTTCTGGAGTTAAAATTCAAGGTCTAAAGCGGTGGTTTCTATTTCTTTATAGAGGTACATCTGGATAAATATTTCATCAAAAAGAATATTTTATTTCTATTTATTCACCGGGTAATATTCCAAAAAAATGTTTAAACCGATCGTCAAAAACCGGAGATGCATTTCACTATCAGCTTATTCACGATTCTTGGGGATAATTATCTGTTTAAAATTTTTAAAACTCTTGCTATTTCACAAAGTTTAAAATTTCTAACCTAACTATGTTCATCCCTTAGTTTTTCCTTCAATTTGACTGGACTTACGTTAAAAAATCGTTTGAATATCATGTAAATTTTTTTAGCAATCACTAAGTTCACATTTGCGTATAAATTCCAATGGGAAGAGAAATATAATAGCTGTGGAAAGAATTTGCAGAATCCCTGCAGCAGGCATATAGGGATAATGCACCTTTGTCTACAGAAGGCCTGCGTAGAAAATTCTTACGTCTGTAAATGAAATTTGAAAATAAACTTTAGCTTTTTCAAACGGATTTTATCCGCCCACATTCCTCTATCTTTTGCCTGATAACTTCTGTCGGCATTGTTAAGAATGAAATTTCAAGGAGCCATGGTTATTCTATTCGAGGTGATTCTAATTAGTTGACTAATAATTTTTTTGCGCGCATTCGTTAACCTTATAATTGAAAAAATTGCGCACAGGGAGTTTTGCTCAATATCTTAAGTCTTAGACTTAATTTTTCCTTCCCCTTCTCTTTTCCGAAACTAATAATCGTTAGCGGTTGGCAACGTCGACGACCCCGGAGAGCGAACGGCGTGGATGTGCTGAGAGCCTCATTTACGTTCTCACCCTCCCGATTCCATCCATGCGTAATGCGAGGGGTTTTGGGAGAGTGGCGCAAAGCATTCTGGGTAGAACACAGGCGTGCGTATGATCCAAAAGGGTGTGAGATTTACGGAAAAAACGCATAGTAAAAAAACTGTGGTGGGGAAACCGAGTGAATTTGTTTTTTTATATCATTTTTCCGCTGCATCTTCCCACATATCACCAGAGCAGACGTAAAAACCCATCCTCCCTCACTCGCGGTGCTTTAACTTTTTTTTTAATTCTCGCGAAACAAAAGAAGTGCGAGTTACGCCACCTGCTGGAATATGCATGAATGAGACGATCTTTGAGATGAATCGTTTCGGGGGTATCTTTACCGCACCCCTCCTCTTTCAACCACCATCTCCTCTCCTTCTGCTAGTAGCAGTGCGGGACTTTTGGCCGCAGATAAAAGAATTTTTGAATAAAAAGCGAAAGAGAAACATCAAGAGGGAAGGGAGTGGATATTTTTGAGCGGTTAAAACAAGGGAATGAAGGCTTCGAAATGGGTGGGAGGGATTCATTGGAGGGACCTTCTCTTTGCACTGCCGCCATAGTCTATCCGTACCCTTCGGCAGTTGTGGTATTCATGCACTTGGAATCGTACCGTATATATTAAAAATTGGTGAGCAGGAATGCATGAAACAATTTTATACTTTCATATTATGTAATGGAAATAAAATAGAAACTGTAAATTTCAGTAATTAATTTTAAGTACCACACGACCCAGGCTTTGATACTTTGTATCATCTTCTAGTGAATATGTGATGAACTGCCTACCTAGTAAACCTACTGTGAACGAATAAAATACCTGAGGATGATACAAGTATCGATATCAGGGTCGTGCTAATAATTAAAATTCATAAGTGAAATTAGCAACTTTTGTTTTTCATCTCGATCAAAAAAAAAATCACAAAATTAAACCTGCAACAATTCAATTTGTAGAGTAGTTATGACCAGTTTTATAATGCCCTGTTAATGATAATAATAACATAATATAACCTTCAAATTACCTTAAACTTCTTAAAAGTTCTGGTTAGATTTTGTATCTGTCACTCTTCATGCTAGCTAGAACTTTGAGCCACCGCCAGGTAAAGTTGAAGGCTGTATGATCTTACGGTTAGCACTATCCATATGTTATATAATCGGCTATAAGTATGCCAATAATATTCATTATAGTTGTCTGTGCAATGAAAATGGTATTGCTTTATTGATTAGATGACACATTGCAAAGTTTACACTGCCTTTATTTCCAAGTGCGTGTCGCAAAGACTAAAACATCCTTAAATGCATCATTTAAGGCATGCAATGCAAGTTCGTCATTGAATAGGCCGTTTTGCAATAGGAGAAGGGAAGTAAGAAAATAAAAGAAAGTTGGTGGTCGGGGAGTAAGAATACATACTTAGGTTTGTGGGAGAAAAGGTCTTTTTTTGGATCGTTGGAGAATCGTGCCACTTACCATACGAAAATGAGCTATTGTTTCAAATAATTAAGAGGCGTTAACAATTGAAACTCACCATAATTAACGACGTTTCGACAATTTTATTTTTCATTTTTGGTGCTTAGAAAATAATTCTAGAATTTGTATATGCATAACAGCCATTTATAAATAAATATTTAACTTGCATTACCAAATGATTTTATATTTATCTAAAATTTGCCGAATAAAGTTCTTAGGTCGGATATGAAAAATACATTTGCTGAAATGCCGGAAGTGAATGTGAAGACTATTCGGCAAAACTTAATATGAAAGTTAACAATAATATTATTTTATTGGTCAAATTTTGTTAGATAAAAAATGTGGCCTCTTATTGCTGTTCGGTGTGACTTCGTTCAAGCGCAGGAAATGTCAGTAAATTACGCCAAATGTTTCCACTACTCCTACCTTGCACACAATATTGCTTAAAGCAATTCTACTAGTTATTGCGATTAATTGCTTGCGGTGGGGTTCCCTTATGTGAGAAGTTCAGATGCTACACGGAGGACCTTGTCTCGCAGCCTTCAGATCGCATGTCGTGTGCTACTTAGTGACCTTGTCGTCTGCTGTTGACCGGCTAACGAAAAGTATGAGCAGCGTAAAGTTGTCTAGTAGTGCAGCTATTTGTTTTGATTCTATAAAAATATATACTTGATCAGTTATACAGGTCAGTTACATTTGTGAAACTTTTGAACATTGAAAGGTATAAAAAGCCTGTCATGTTGTATGATCATGATTGTATTTTGTGCTTTCCAACAAAATATTTATTGATAGTACAATTACTTTGATGGTATCTTCACCGTCTATCTGAAATCATCAGGTTCAATATGCTGCACTGAAAATTCAAGTGCAGCTATTCGGTGAAACTAATAATGTGATAAGTAGATAGTTTTTTAGCAAACGCGTAAGATTACATAATGAAAATTTGTATTTTCAAGTTAAAAATATGTGATACTCCCCAAGACCTACGTGTTCGGCTGAGATCACCATAATTGGTGATCATACTTATCATTAATCTTCTCAGGACATGCCACCTATTCCCATATATTTGTACAACTTGCCATTTGGTACAGCAAAACTCTCAATTCATCTCTGTATCATAATCATAACCATGGAACTTTCATGAAGTAGAGCCATCTTTTAGAGTAATGGTGGTTGTACTGCATCTCATATGTAGGACATACTGATAAATCATTACGAGGCGTGTTTAAAAAATACATAAGCTATTTGAATAGTGAGGGCCAAGTTAGTTGCAGCGAAATCAACTTGTCGTCATTTTTTATGGCCAGTTGGCGATAGTGCAGTTATGTATTACAATTATCATTACTGTTTGCTTAATTTCGTGTTTTTGTGAGGTGGTTCTTTTTTCGCTCGTTTAATTTCAAAATCATTGGCTTAAAAGAGCAAAAGGGCTACGTTAGATATTATTCAAATAATTTTTGCTGCATCTATTATGGATACATTATTATTAATATTATATTCTAGCTATATTTGTCATTAAGAAGACCACGTTCAAGAAATTTAGAATTATGTTACACGTTGCAAAGATTTTATAGTTTGAACGAGTCCATTGGATACCATAAGGTCTGCAAAAATTCATAAACCTCATTCAAATACGACTGAATGTGGCGCAGTGTTTTATTTGCCTTTAAATTTGCCTTTTCTCCTGAATGCTGTTCATCAAAATATTTCTATTGCCTATCTATCAGTTGAAATTTTTCGTCGAAATTATTCTTGCTATTGAATCCTCCAGGAGGCCGTTGAAATAAATTTTAAAAGGGAGAACATTTTATAATCTTGGCGGAAGCGGAGCTTCTCCCCTCGCCCAGAAATTCTCCGAACGGTGGAAGTTGAAGACGTCCGCCAGCTCCCTATATCCTCTGCGCCCTTCTTTATTGTGTTTTTTATTCCTTGATAATTAGAACTTTGGATCCCCCCTCGGCGACAATTCCCCGTCCCTTGAATAATGCGAAGTTGATGTTGAGACGGTGAAGAACTTCTGAGAGGGAAGAAAATTGTGGGAGACCACCGAAGAAGAGTTTTTTTTTCTTGGATAGGTGGAGGAAGATTTGAAAGAAAAGAGACGTTTTGAGAATATAGCCACTGATTTTTCCGCTATGCTGATGGCCAAAGTTTTTCTACCCACGTAGCAATTCATAGTGACCCGACAGGTGGTATTTGAGGAGTGCTTACGCAAATATTTACTGACACAATTATTTATCAATTGGTTATGTTGGCAAAATCCTTTTTTACATGCGCCCTTTCCTTTCAATGAGAGAGGATAGGAAGACCATATTATATTCTCTAAGAATCTAGAGATTTAAATGCGATTGTTAATGACCGACAAGTCATGGAACGTTATTTGAGAATATTATTGAAGTCTTGATCCCTACGCTCAAACTCTACGTTGGTATTAAGGCACCTCACTAGTTGGTGGTTGCTTTCGGGAAATGCTGCCTAGGTAACATTATCTGCTCGACGTTTCACTCCTAGAGTTTTCAAGGGAATGGGCAAACTCCCAGCTCAACTTTCAATGGTCAAGATCCAAGGTGTATCCCGCCATCATCTCGCGTTTTTAAAGTAAAATATCTCTCTTAAATATACTTGCAATCCACTCCAGTAATGCTAGTTTTCTAGTTTTCTATGACCATGAGTGAAAATAGTTGAGCGAAACGCATTATTTTTTTGAATTTTACCACGGTTAATCTAACTCAAGTGAGTTGAGTTGAGTAGTTCTAAAATGGCTCTGGCTGAAACTCAACTTGAATTTGAGATTTGAACGACCGAATTGAAGTGAGACAGGTTTTGCAATACTGCCCTCAGCAACCAATATTGCACTGCAACAATTAAAATCTCTCGATATCGTTTCATTTTTTGCATTCGCTGTCGAAACGTCACCGTCGAACATACTTATTTGATTTGAAAGGCTCAGGTCATGACGTCGACTGATATAATTTGACTGCTAATTCTGAGTGTCTCATGAGTTGTCAGCTATCAAGGCTCACATTGATCTCTTTAGATTCTTGTACAAGGTGAGACGGTCATTGAAATATAAAATGGTGGATTTGATAAAAAAAACAATGATATCTCATTGTTACATAAATGCCTAGCACATATCAGATTACACGATCAATTTAGCCCACCCCTTACACTCCCAAAAAATAAGTTCCCTTAAAAAGTTCTATAAAAGTTACTCATATGCCATTCTGCGGGAAAAAGGTTTTTCTTTGACGTTGAATCCTGGAACACAGGATGTTAATAGAGATACAATGAGGCTACAATCTACCAGGCGTTTGTCCACTTCGTTTCTTCTCTCTACATTCTCAATCTAGTTCATACTTTACGTTAATACCGTAGTTTATACGGTAAATTTTTAATTCTTTCTACAGTATTGCTTATTTTACATTAATTGACGCCAAACTGCCTGTTTTTGAAATGAGATTCTTAAGTGGGGGAAGGGATATTTTACCGAGAAAAATTTATATTATGACTGTCCGTGGCCCATTCGCCCTCTAAGACCTCCCTCTCTCCTCGTTAACCTTCTGTTGGCACTCCAACCCTCTGCTCCTCCCCCCGCATTTCGAACGCAAACCACCCTTAACACTACTCACCCCTCCGTGAGAATGATGATGGCGCCCCCTAACTTCACCCTCCTTATGTCCAAACCCTTTTCCATATCTCTTTACTCATTCCTCCATTACCAAGAACGTTCTCGTTCGGCCCTTCTTCTCCTTTCATCCCAGTAACTACCCGGAGCACAAGCAAATATATTTTGAAGGCAATATTGTTCCATGGTAGTGGGATACGATGAACTGTGGCGGGCTTAATTAAAAGAGACTTTTCTGCTATCTCTTTGCGTCTAATATAGTCTTGCTCTTTCACTCTTGCATTGGTCATTATTTTCACTAACGTCTACAAGATAATCTGATGTTTATCGAAAAATCTCTTTAGAAAAAAGAAGGGTAGTCTTTGAAAACGACTATCGCCTTCGGTAAAGACGTGTTTGCTTGGCAAAAACAGTCAAAAGAGGAACTTTCTTAATTTTTTTCAGATAAATTTTCAAATTTCAATCCAAAGACTGTAGAAAAAAACATTAGGGGAGTTATATGTTTATTTTATACGTGTTTATTTGATAAATATAAGATATCCACACAATCTATGGGTGATTCTATATTTGCGCTTGCCTTTCGGTCCTTAATTTAGTGTTGATCTGAGCTATGCTTCAGCTTAATTTTCATGCATTTTTTTAAGAACTAAGAAATTCAACGAATCCCTGATATTTGTACCTTCTACAAATTTTTTAATTACCTGAATAAAAGTCTTCGTAATGGTACATAATTTACGCTACATGATGACCTGACGTTAAAATATCAGTGCGTTCATTCGCATTAAAGTTTTGCGTTTGAACATATTCTGCTTAATATATCATATTAATCATCAATATTTTGTTGTACATCAGATCAATCAAAATTTCGCTGCTTTAAGCTTTCATGGCTATTAAAAATGGCAAGTAGGCTAATTTTCATGACGCTCTAGATGCAATCTTTTAACAACACAGCGGCTGGACTTCGCCTGCCAAATTTTAGGGGAGTACATAAGTGTCTGCTCATGTATGATGTGTCAACGTACTACGTAAAATTCTTTCCTGAGACACAATTCTTCAAAAGAGGGACTCGAACTTCAGTTTTCAACGGAAATCACGTCATGAGAACCATCAATTCTTCGAAATACAATCTCTCTTGCGGAGGGATCAATTCGTTTCCCGTTTATGGTGTATAACTGTTATTCTCTTACGAATGAGTAAGGACTGATCGTTGTACACTTACTCTTGCGTACAAGCTACAACATGATATAAATTCATGATATATGTTGACTATAAGACCCACCATATTCAAAAGCAACTCATCTCAAATCGGAGAAGGATCAAATTGATACTCCTTACTGTTCTACAGATGAAGCATATATGCAGCTGCTCCATTGTTAATATATTTAAGGAAAGTAATTATTGCACAGATTTTGAAGTACATACTGATTCAAAATGTATATTTATTCAATCTCCTATGGATTTAGTGCGTAATTAACCAAATTAGCAGTTGGGCTAGTGGTGTAACGGTGGTTTTGGATTCGATCCACGCTACCATTTAAGGTAAATGTGATGCATATTCACGTGAAAAATAGTAAGAATTGATGGCCCTACATTAACGCACATGTATGAATATAGAAATGATAAAAAATCATGAAATAAATTGACTACGAGACTCTTCAAAAGGGATTAATCTAAAATCGAAAATGGCTAATACCTACTTATTCCCTGGCTGTATTGGTGTAAAATTATATATATCAGTATGTATAATTTATATGCGCATGCGATAGAATTATCTAAATTTATAAGAATTATCTAAATGAAATTCCCCTCTCTTGATGTTTAATATACGCTCTAAGCTGACTACTGTATCCATTGCGTTCACCAAAATTCATTAAATGATTTGATTAGACTGTATTTTTCGTAGAGTTAGGTTTTAATTGCCCGTATTACTGCTCTGTTAAAATTGCTTTCCTTAAATTGGTGGGTGCATTTAGGCAGTAGCAGGCGCAGAACTTAATTTTTAGGGGCATTCTTTTCACTTTTACTTCTTAGCGCACACTTATTAATAAATACACCGTACGTAGGCAATATCTACTCGAGTGAGGCCCTGAAAGAGAGTGAGGATGTAATTTGCGAGAATATCTGATGGAATAGATTTAGTTCGAGAGAGGACTGTTAATACGTTCCATGAATTCAATATCTATATTTTCCAGCCATTACAGCATCTAATTATGCATATTTATCCTACTAATCCTAATTATTAGTACGTACCCCTCTTAATAAGTAAATCCAAAAATTTTATCTCTTTAGGGTATTCTGACGGAGAATGCTGTTGCATATTAGGTACTTTCTACCATTAAAATATGTCCTAAATTTAAATGCCTTACCTGTGTCTCCACAGTGTTTTATACGGTAAATAAACACAGTATATACATTGGTTAGCAAAATATTCGTGGCAATATTTCGTTTATTGCTAACGTGTGCTCTCCCTCGCTACAACAGTAGTAATTAAAAACTTTGAATCGCAGTTTTAATCTTCTCGGAAGACTTAATTTTGACTATCAGATGCTGTGTAATATTTTTTATACATTTCAGCACTGTGATAGATAGATGTTTATTAACACGCGTGTGTTAATTATCTGAATAAAATCCCTGGCTAATGGTGCATGATTTGCTGTGCGAGGCAACCCTGCTTGAAATTTAGCGTCCGTGATTCAAGTTGCTTTGGATCTCACAGACGGAGCTGCCCCGGGTGCTACCAACTGCTCGCTATGTATTCCCTCTTATTCCAGTCCACTTATCACCCGAGGCGCCTGAAACTTAGCCCATTGGATCTCCCTGCAGTACATTAAGGACGTCCTCCCCCGTCCTCCCCTGCTTTAACTTACGTCGAGCATCTTCAAGTTATCTTCAGCGTGGAGAGCTGGCGCGCCTCAAATTAACGACCAATAAATCGTCTCCAAATATCGAAATTCACGAAATTGTAACGTCGAGTCTCCGAGTTCGGCCATAAATTGTTCCCAATTTATTAGATTTCGCCATCGGAAAGGACGGGATTTATTTTGGCCAGATATCGCTTTGCGCCCTCCATCTTCATGCGGGACAAGCGCTTCATAAATGCAGTGGTCCGCTGTCGTTTCGATTTGCTCACGTTTTGCCCACGATACGAGCGAGTAATTAAGCTAGTAAAGTTTTTAAAAATAATTTTACCATTCGTTAAAATTGTACGCACCGCTGCGTAATTCCGAATGATGAAAATAAATTGCTCCATCGATGGAATGGAGGTCGTTGAGGCGTATTTCACATCGACAAAAAGGGACATTTAAAAAAAATATTTTTTTTTTCCGAAAGTTTTCATATTTCGAAGTTTCGCGTTCCATGGATGTTACCTAAAGTTTATATTCATAACAGTTTTTTCAGTGAGGCTATTTTTTACCTCTCGATTTAAGTTAATGTTTTTAAATGTCGAACTGAATTGCTTGTCCACTTGACCCTTTAAAAATGAATTGCCAAGATAATACGAATGTCTTTAGCCATATTGGTCATTTTTAAGGTTTGATTTTATTCGGATTCTGTCCTGGAGCAAAGTAAAACTGTTAATAGTAATTTGAATTCAAAACATTCTCGCTAAATGCCATTTCATCGTATTTCTGGAGCATGATATTGTAATCGGCAGCTGGTGAATTAATTATGATGGCCAGAGAGTAGTCAATAAACTAGGTTTTCATGAGCTTAGCAGATGCGCCTGTCTGGTGTTATTGTAATGATGCAATCGGTAAATCTTCAATTTTTTGCACCGTTTCGAGAATCACATAAAGATGGGATAAATTTTAGGTTGAAATTTGTTGTAATTGTTCTCGCACACTCTGGCTGAAATTTGCTATGAAAAAGTATTTTGGCTGAGTGGGTATTCGAACCAACCTTTTCTCAGTTTCGGTCAAGTAGGCTTTGACAAAATATTTGTTCATAATGAATTTCACTGTTACTTATTTCCTCTCCTTACGTGGTCTGTCTACTTTCTTTCATTTCATCTAAAGTTTCTAAAATTTCATCACTTCGATGGAATTATTTGTGGGTGGTACAATGTAAAAAATATATTATCTGGTCATGATATTTATTTCAATCCGCAAATATGATTTATATAACCGCATATGATGCAAAAAAAAGCATTTGAAGCTAGAGTTCATTTTTTGCTCTAATGACGGAGTTTTTCGCCTCATAATGCACCGCCTACGGAGTGTCGTGTATATCGTATGACTTAGATGTTTTTGGCCATGACTGTGTACGTAATTTTCGTTTTGTATTATCAACGAACGAGACGTTATCTATAACCCATGGAATTAATGGGTACATCCCTTGGTAGAATGCATACTGCATTGTGCGGTATCACTTATATACAACGCGATCCTAGTGGTATACTCTCCGCCCTGACCTCGCTTTTTCATATTGGCGGAACAGGGCATCCGAAGTTTCGACATAAGACCATGTTGGCTACTATTTCAATACCCATGATTAAATTCCAGTGAGTTCAACTTCGTCATAATGGAGGAATTAAATTATTTCAAAACCTAATAGGTGGCTTTCTGGCCGAAATTACTCGCAATGTCGTATTGTATGTTAAGATCTTTCTCGCCTTGACTTAAACTTCAGTATAGTGCTTATTTATTTGATGTCATTAGATGCCTTGGAATTGTCCTATTCTAACAGCAAGCAGTGGCTCTGTTTTTTATCGATAGGGGGAAAATGCTGTTAACTATGGTTTATTTTCTAGGCTTCTGATCTCTTAGTGTGAACACACTAACCATTTGAAGGGTTTTATAATTATTTCGTAACATATCTCTCATTCAGTGACCTTCAGGGTGGTTTTGATAGGTTAGGGTAGAGCTCACCCATGACAATGTTGCAGTGGTGCAATTATCACTTAACCAGTTCCTTCCGCTAGGTTCCCCACATTTTGATGATGTTTTTGGGGTGTCCGATGGAATCACGCAAGATTTGAATCCATTAACCTTTGGTCAGCATCCTAACTTTATAACCCACAATCTCACGCCCTCATTAGAACTTTTTACAGCCACGCTCTCATTCTGTGTCGTATCATCATTATCAGCAGTCACCAGACCAGAGCAGTCATTGGACCCCATCCGTTGCCTGCATCTACCGTCTTTCCCTTCCACCTATCCTTCAACGATATTTTTCATTTTGAAGTTATATCCCATGATGTTACCAATCACATTGTCCCATCTTCTACCCAAGGTTCTCCAAAGCCTTCTCTCCTACTCGTGTCAGAACTATCGCATTACTCGCAGCATCTATCCATTTGATCTTTATCATTCTTTTGCAGCACCACATCTCGAATGCCTCTAGCCTTGATGTCACCGCTGCTGCCATCGTTCAGGCCTACCAACCGCAAGGGAGCATGGACCAGACGTAAGTCCTAATGCGTTTCTTCCTTATTTCCACGCTTTTATTTTCAGCAGTATGAATACTCTTTTTAAGGAATGCCTTTTGCATTTCGGCTAGTCAGTTTCTTTCTCGCGTCATCCATTGTTGATCACTCAGATAACTAAGCAGCTGAGCTTCATTTCCTCAATTTTATGGTTTCCTGGTTACAAGTTGGTCTTCGCCTCCTCTCTTCCACTGCAGACCATAACTTATCCTTTGATTGTACAGCTTATATCTATATTTTTCCATTGCTAACAGAATTTTTCTCTAAAAAAGATAAAAATATAGCGAATAAAAGATAAATTAAATTAATAATATTAGAACTAGTGACTGAGTGAGGAATACAACACCTATTTTTCAATATAACAAAGTATACTGCTTGTTTTTAATTTAATTACAATTATTTGGAAATTCCATTCGGCCAAAACTCAAAATTTACACTCATGAAACTATTTAATGTTCATTTTCAGTCACGTTATCTTGTTAGGTTTCCAATAACCTTAGTCGTACTTTGCGAAATGCCATGATTCCGTCGGCGTGTTTTATCTTGGATAGCTCGCTGGAGGTAGAAAAGCCACGGTGTAGAAATTGCTGATTCAGTATTGAACTCCCGAACTAAATCTGGGCTGCAATCCTCGCAAGTAATGCGGGTGAACTCTTGCTCCCGAAGATCAAGTATTTGAGTTGAGCGTCTTGGCCATGAGATGGGATTTACTCTGTGTGCGATTTCTTGCCTGCAGTTGCTCATGGAAACCGTTAATTGGTGAGTGTACCGAGACTGCATGCAAACAATCCTCTCGACCGCCTATTGTGTTGGCTGAATACCAGCTTTTATCAAGTGAGCACATTCAAGCCTCCGTACAATTACCTGCTCCCATCACTACGTTTTTATAAAGCCACCCTCTTGTGTGTTTGTTTGTTTTTCCGGGAAAAATCTTGCAACTCGAAGTTCACCCACTTCCCGATTACCTATCGACTTGTAATTGTCAGCTCACATTAGAACTAGATGACAATGTGTTTTCAAGCAATTTTAATTTATTTAGTGGAAGTATTTGCCGAAAGTTCTGTCTGTTAACTTTCGTATTGACCGCTCAGCTGCAGCATAAATTTTAACGATTTAGTTCTTCTTCATTAAGGATGGGCGTTGTGGCTGAAAGAATAAGACGCCTGAAAACTGTTCAGTAAAATACAGGCTCGAACGCATCCATGGTAGTAACCCTTTTTTTTACATTTTTAGATTTTTTTACTAGCTAGATTTGTGCGTTTCAGGCTTTGATAATTCACACTTTTTTCACGAAAAAATAAAAATACAGCGTTTTTTACTATAAATAGCAATGATAAGCATTTTCGGCATGATAAAATATTAATTTAAATGACCCACGTCTTACTGCGCCCCAATTTTATCATCTTAAACCGAATTATTTCCCTGAAAATATTCATTGTATGTATACGTATTCATTATATTTATATAGCATCGAATTGATGTGATGCAATATGATATGATAAATCTCAAATAAATTAAAACATATAACTGGATTGCCATGCGTAATAAATATTCGCGTCTCGTTTTTTTTTAATTTTTAACATGTAGTCTTTTACCTATAAAGTTCAAACGTGAGAACTTGGCTCAAGGCAAAGTGATGTATTTTCTTCTTTCTAGTCGGAATGTGAGCTTGAGTATTTAAAGTAGGTAATTTTGTATTTATCTTGATCTGTTATTTCACCTGCATGTTCTGGATTCTCAGTATCCTTTGCATAGCTTCGTGGATTCGCTTTGTTGCTTCGTCTTCATCCCTCTCCCGAGATGGGCTGCGAAGGAAGAGAGGTTAGATGGGACGGGTTAGATTTCGAGCTTGGATGCTTCGTTCCGGAAAGAAATATTGTGGAGGGAATCGTCGCGATTCTGGTGTTCCTAGGTGTGCGAAAAAGAGACGGGTGGGGACGTGGGGTGTGAGCTAAAGAAAACGGTTCTTTCCAAAAAGAGGTTCCCTTTTACCCCGCTGTCGCCTCCGGAGACGGATGGGCTAGGTCCAAGTCGGAGACGTGCGTGAGACGCTGCAGATTGGAGTGAGGAGGACTTTGGGATTTTCTTCAAATGGGAATGGAAAAAATGCGGATGAGATTAGATTCTTCATCTACGTACGTACTACGTACTCAGAGTGATCCTTCGAAAGGGTGTATGGATGCCGGTTGCGAGGACTCCGTACTTTGGTCCATCAGGGTAACTTTGGTCTACACTCTTAAAAGTGATTTTTTAATTTTATTTTATTGTATTTTTAATCCTCAAACCACCGAATACAGTTCATATTGGCCATTTCATATCGGGGTAATCAACAAATTTAACAATTAAACGTACACGAACAACCATGCCCTGGACCGGGAAAATTCACCCAGGCGGGACTCGAACCCACGGCCTTTTGTTTGGCAGGCGAGGACGTTACCCCGCCGCCACCGAGGCCGGCGTCATGTGTATTTAATATTTTCAGTCAACATATTGTTATAGTGAATACTGTTACCAAGGGAACTAGATAAAGAAGGCTCAATGTCATCCCATATTAGGCTGATTTTAGTTGCAGCTTCGGTTGAATTTTAATGTTTTCAAAAATGTACGGGGAACAATGATGAGTAAAATGCGGACCAATTTTTAAAATGTATTTTGCAGTATAATTTTTGTCATTGCGCATTGAAAAGTAATAAATTTGAAGGCTCACATCATCATGTGTATAAATATCGGTTAACACCCCTAATTAAACCTTATTTTCCCGTGAAACTCGGATCAATTTGTCCGTCAGTGACACGAGAGGCGACTTTTGAAAACCCACTTAAATGCGCGGTGAGGGAAAACACATTTAGAGGCCGACTTGATAATCTTATTTTGCAGTCATCGTGACTGTTAACATCAGGTGGTAGAACTAAATGGCGATTCCTACAGTTTTTAATGTTGTAAAGTATGGAAACATTATGGAAGAGTAATTGGGTGGGCAAACCTCCTTCTTTGGATAACATTGGCCCATCATTCATACCCCAAAAAGTAATATGGAAACTGTTTATTATCGCATGGATTCAATTTTAATGATTTAAACACATGTTTATGTACGTTCACGTAGTTAAGTTGGCCAAAGGAACACCGTCTTACGGTGCATGTAGAAATAGAAATGATTCGAGAGAGGGCTGTGCTATGCTCCATGGATTGCACAAGCAATATTTTTCAGCCATCACAGTATATAAATATGCAAATTAAACGTATTTATCCTAATTTTTCCCTTTTAATATGTATCCCGCTTAGTAAGTAAATCCCAAATTATAACCCTTTAGGGTCTTCTGAGGAAGAATTTAATTGTAGCTCAGGCACTTTCTAGCATTTATGTATGACTGAAATTAAGAGAGGTGTCTCTACGGTATTTTAGAAGGTGAATTAGTGCATTTTATGTATTCAGCTTAGCAAAATATTCGTCATAATATTTAGATTTCTTGCTTACTTGTGATGTCCGACGCTACAATTGTAGTAGTGAAAACTTTTTACTCGCAGTTTGAATATTCTCGGAAGAGGTAATGTTCACAATCAGAAAATGTAATGGTAATGTGCTCGATGACGTAGGTCACAAGTAATCGATGTATTCGCTATGTGATGCATTCCATGCATTTCTGAAGTGTGATAGATAGACATAGTTTTCTGATGTGTATTACTACTATAAATTATATTTACTACCGCTTCCTCTCAAAATCCAAGAAAATAAGCTGCACTCATGATTTTTATACCAATAAAGAGTTATTATATTTTTAAAGCTGATCTTTGAAGTTGTTGATTCATTCTTATAGCTTAAGAACCCCCGAAAAGTTGTGAAGTTACTCTTCTGTCGCAATAATGTCTACATTTTCAAGTACAAAGATATAAAATTCGTGAAGTAGCAGCAAATTAACGAATTATTCATTATGCATGTCATTATATCTCAAAATTATTTATTAGACATGCAGAGTAAGATGTATGGATTCATATTGTCATCCGCCTTTGCTTTACGACCTTGTCGACTTTGGAAGTGGCGTGAAAAGGAAGGCGATGAATGGAATGGAAAGGGGGATGCCGCAAGAAATACGGAGTTGAAGGAGGACTTAGGAGGAGGCGATGCTTGAAGAGGGGCTTGCGATGGCTGACGTCTTCCCTCGTGGAGAAGGAAGGAAGAATTATGGCGCGCGAGGGCGGGTCTTTTTTCCTCCAAGACAACGATTGCCATGGAGACGCCGATTATTTACAGTCGCGCAGGTGGAGGAGGGCTATGAACTGTCTCGCCAAGGAAACGTGGCGACTTGGAAACGCACTCTTGTTAGCGCCGAAACTCGTGGCCCGTCCTCCCAGCACCTAATTCAGTGGCGTTGTCATCTCACGCGCTAATGGTGTGTCTCCAAATACCTTGCTGATTAGAAATATATTACGCGAGATTGGGATTATAATGCACTGAAATGTCAAGGAAAGGCTTTCATTTTTAATTTTTTTACTAAAATTCGTTTTTTCATTGGTTTGAGGCATTATTTAGTGGAACTTCTTCATGACCATCAGGAAATAATTATTGTTTTCATGATATTCATATTTTCTATCCCTTCCTTATCGATTTACGTACCTACTAAGAGAAAATTATAAACATTCATTCAAACCCAAAAATTCGCACTTATACCTGTCACACAAATATTTACCTACTTCGTTCTTAATTTTTCCGGTAGATTATGTCATTGAATCGATGGTTGTGTTTTTTGATTTCTTGACCCTAAAAATTGTCGAGCTGAATTAGTAACTTTCTTTTTTTCCCAAAGGAATGGCATAGAATGATGAGTTGGTATTATTTCAATTGGTGTTCTATCTCGTGGAGAAAATGCAGTGAAATATCAATAAAATGCTATCATTTTGATTTTTCACCAACATCCGTGTTTTTATCCCCATTCCATTTACGGGTAAAGAACAAGCTATAAATATGTAATTTACACCGAAAAATACACACGTGTGTCATTATCCAAGTATTTACCTACTTTATTTGTATATATTCCGGTATATAATATTATTACTTATTGGAAGTCGTGATGTTGGGATTTCTTCGTCCTGAAATTAATTTCAGAGTACTTCAGAAAATTTAGCCTTCCTTCAAAAGAGTAAAGCATCATAATAACTTGTTATTGTTTCAATTGCTTTTCAATCTTGAAGAGGGAATGTACAATTTGGGAATAACTTGTAAGTTGAATCATACATTTTACCATGAATGTACATTTACTGTGCCTGATGTTCCATCAAAGGAGAGATTTTATAGTCATTTGAACGTAGATTTATTTTTTATAAAGATTTTTTAGTAATTCTTTGCAAGGTTATTTATTTCTTTTATTTTTATATTAATTTCCATGCCACCGAAAACAGCATTATACTGCCTTTTCATCGGGGTCATAACATTTTGACAGTTTAGCGTACATAAACAACCATGTTATGGATAGGTGGAACATACCCAGGTGACCTCTTGTTTCGCAGGCAAGGACTTTACCCCGCCGCCACCGAGGCCGGCATTAGTCAGGCTAGAGCAATAGAAAAAGATAAAATGTTAATGAGTCCTCCCAGCGATTGGCATGATTAATTTTATTAACAAACATACGGTTACTATGCCTGATAGAATAAGGAAAAGAATGAAGTTTTAAACCTTAATGCTTTGCAGATTATTTCCTTTATATTCTTCTCGTGATCCTTCTTACCACACTAGGACAGTAAACAAAGGACATTTTTACGTCATATGATTTTCTCATAATTTTATAAATAATTTTAGCCCTTATTTTGCTCTCCGCTCCTGTCAAGATTCGCAATTTAACTCACGAAATATATTGGAAACGCTGCACTTTTTATCGTAACAACTGATCACGGGTATGGCCGCCTAGCTTTGCGCTGTCTTTCATTCCTATCTTAAAGGTCCAACACGCTAAAAGTGTACTCCATTTTATAACTAATAACTTCAGGCTTTACTTTGTGAAACCTCTCCATATTGGAAGTAATGATTGAAGCCTTATTTGAGCCAGGTCTACGGTCTACTCTCCTCCAGCTTTTCAACGCATCCACTGTGAACTCCTTTTACAGTTCAGCCGTTTGTGAAGGTTTCTGTGGTAGCAGGGTTAAATATCATCCACTATAGCACCCGTACGGATGAATTCTATGCCTGCATCAAACTTTTCATGCACTTCCATCCTTCAAATTATGTCGTGGGCCATCAGCATGACCGTCTCATATGGCTCACACCCATATTTACCATTTTAACTCACTTCAAGAAGTTTGCTCGGGTCGTCGAACATGCCTAAGTGTCCTTTTGGATAAACGTTTCGATCATCGACTCGAGAATCATTTTCAAGGTGAGATGACTGGATTTCGTCTGTATTATGCAAGTGCCCCCACGATTCAGGAGACTCGCGATTGGTCAGTGGAGGAAACAATGTTAATGGGGCCCCCTGATTGGCTGGCATAATAATTCTGCCAGCTTTCCGTTCTCCTCTTCTCAATTTTCCTTAGCACTGGTTTCCAGGTGTTGCCTAGGGTGTAGTCGAAAATCCGCTACAGGTCTTTCTTATGAACATGCATTTCAATGGCTTCTTTGTGTACTCGGTCCAAATTCCCGGCAGTCGACGGAGTTGATGCCGTGGTTCATGACGAAGCTGTGCTCAGCTATTGCTGATTTTTCTATCTGCTCCAGGTCAGTTTTTCCATCTAATATCTATCTCCCTCCGTTAACGCTTGACACCCCCACTCCGCCTGATGAGTCAACAGAAAACGTCCTCGTATATATTAGTGGGCGTACCCCAATGAGTAACTCATCGTCTGTGAGTCAAGAATATATGAGTATGAAAGACTTTCGCCTTTACTCTAGGCATGCGCTGTTTTTGGCGATGATCCGCGTTTTTGCATTGAATGCGCTTGGTTAGATTAGCCATAAATGATAGCTGGTGGAATATTTTGCAACAGATACATTTTAGAGAAAACATAATGCTAGTCCGAGAATGATTTATCGTTTGTATGGCATATATTTCATTACTGTGCTCATTATTATTTAAATGACGGAAAGACGTGATGGATCCGCAATGCCGCTTAAACAATTCCTTTTTGAGTCAATAGGTCTCCTTTGGTTAATATACTTCCCCATGCCCATTTCCAATATGTCCCCCTCAAGCTATTTCTTTCTCTTTGCTTCATTTATTTCTATATTAATGCGTACACTACAATTACTTAATTTCAAATATATATTATTTAGGTATATGCTTTATTTTTTCGGAGAAAGACATTTCTTAGGATGTAGCTTTTTGTTACTTAAATGGCTTTTGATAATTAACAGCTTTTAAAAAGATTTATTTTATATATTTCTCCTTCCTTAAATTTCATTTTGAATTCAAATAATCACTATTACTTATGCAAGAACAACATTCAAAATATGTACCCAAGGAGCTACTAAATGGAATGAAAATGCTACCATGAATATATTTGGAGCTGGTATGATTTTTGATGCTAGTATTATTCAATGCTGAAAAGGGAATTTAACTATCAGTCTTAGCTGTTGGTATTGATATAAACGGTAAATGATAAGTTTGAATAATTGCTTCCCTTAATAGGATAATCACCCTCGCCTTTTCCTAAACAGCACACTTGTGATCCTCAACAAAGTTTAGATGAAGTCTAGCAATCAGCGAACATTTTTACATGCCAATATCCGCAAGATAAATATAGACTTGCCAAAATTCCCCTATTTTCGGAAGTTTTGTTTTAATTCGAAGCGGGTAAAGGATACTCGTTTCTTGCAAAGGTCCAATTGTTCTGATAGCCTTCAACGCTCTTAAGTATTTCGATTTTTAATAGTAGCTATAAAAGACTAATTGTGAATACGTCAAGATCTATTCTCGATCCGGAAATAATTGCCAACGTATATACATCATCCCTGAAATTTTATCATAATCCTCGATAATAAACTAGAGATATACTTTTTTTCCGGAACTAAACTCCGGAACCGTGATTTTTAAGCATTTTTTTAGCTTCCACCTCTTTGGTTCGGCAAATAATTTAGGAAGATACAGGTTTCACAATCTCCGCGGCACTCTTTTGGAATATAATTGTATTTTTGAGCGTGTTTTACCAGCGGAAGGAGTTCTCTCTCATTCAGCTGTTTTTTTATGTTTAAAGCCAAGCATTATTAAGCGGCAGTGGTCATAGCAACGATGCATAACGATCCTGTCCACCTGTCTCATCACTACTCTACGTAAGTCCCAAGTTGCGTGATACTCCCCCACTGTCCAAATCCGGTTAGTAATATATCCCGCTCTTCTCTTAGCTCATTTTGAAGAGAATCCTAATTTCACGCTTCCGCTGCTCTTTTTTTTTAAATTGCATTCCTCGCTCACGAGTTTTATTTTTTCACAGTTATTTTTATCTACTGTTTATATTTCTCTCGGAGTGTGCGTTTCCGCAGCCATCCAGGTTGCTATTTATACGCAAACGATTCCCGGAAACGAGTAAAAAAATAAACTCGCGACGACATTAGCGGTCAGCTGATTCCCACTTAACCTCATTCAATGTGCAGGAGATCCCAATCGGAAATAGCCCACTTTCCCATTGGAAGGCCCCCAAGGCAACCCTTTTCAGACACGTTCTGTATTTTTACCATCTTCCCATGATTAAGAAGGCCGGAAGAGCCATTGGACACATTATTATCGTTGTTATTTTTATTCCGTATTTATTTGTTTTTGAATGGAGACGTGGAATTTCTCCTCGGGGTTGACGTCACCCGTTATTCATTTGTTTTCATTTTTATTTCTCCCACGTCGTACACATGCATGCTATGAGGGGGTGTCGTATATTTTTTTGATGGACATATTACTTCCTGTTGAGTGAACGCGTGGTACGTACCGCTTTTTAAGGCGAAAAGATGACTTGTCGTGGGTGTGACTGATAAATCTTAAGACTCTTTAATGGTATCAGTTTCAGAGGATTTCTCGATTAAATGAAGTGTTGGCCATGCATTATTCACTTCTGGTTTTTTCCTTATCTGTTCAAGCTTCTTTAGTTTTTCCAGAAGGAAACTGTGGGGGTCATTTCAAAGGTGACATTTGAATGGGGATTTCATGTGTTGTACACGTTGGCTAATTACCTTTCTCTCTTAATGCGATTTTTGTTTTTAATTAAAATGGGTTAAAATCGCCTAATCCTTCCCAATTAATGAATACAGCTGTAATACCCTTGTTCATTAATTTTTGTGATTACATCTGTCATAAAATATTTTTAATTCCTTTCTATTTTTCTCCCTTTCAATTGAATTTTCAGTTCACTATATGTTTTGAGCTTGTTGTAAATTTGAAATATTTTAATTATTTTAGTATTGTCCGAACCAAAACGAATGATGCTTTTTCCGAATCACAAAATTTTATTTTCCACTTACATGCATGAAGTGATATGGAGTTAAAGAATGTGGTTTTATGCATCCAATCCACATATTCAATGCCTGTTGATTTATAGGTTTTTAGTTTAATTTATGGAATAAAATCGAATTTAAAACTAGTGTAAGAGTGTTTGTCGTGAGCTGAGATGAAATTTTCCAACAAAAAATTGCGTAAAATTTAAGTTTGTTTTTGGTTATCAGGAATTAAACTTGTGTGTTTAGTCTATTTGCTTTTAGTCCACATTAAATACCGGCAAGTTTCGCTTATGTCACATTCCTTATTGGGGATGTGCTGAATTTTTTTTTTATGGGAGTGTTTTGTGATTATTTTGATCCATATTAGAGGTTATCTGTAGGTACGACATCCATGTATGCCTCTACAAGTATTAGTAATTTCTTATTGTTACATTCGAATATTAAGGTAGTGGGCGAATTTTTACAAATGCAATTAATACAGGGATAAGCATAAAATTGGGTGATTCTATTCTCAGCACAATTCACGGTGGACATTTATTCAATAGTTTGAATTCTCTAGCTTTATTTCTATCCCATTAGATTTTCTACTTATGCATTACGCTAAATGAAGGAAATTGTGGGCACGTACAATATGATGCAATGGATGCAAATGATGGGTATCCAAATAGACTTGATTTTTTGCATGTGAATATGTTTCTTATTTTAATATTTTTTGCATAAAAGATGGCCCATGAGTCTGATTAGAAAATAATACGCCGCTGCCAGAGAGAGAAAGATACAAAGATTATTTACTTTTTGTAGTGTACGGCAGTAATGTTACAAGCGGAAGATGAGAGGCCGAAGAGGTAAGATTGAATCTAGCCGTCATCGATTTAACTGCAGCTCGCAGAATAAGGTAAAGTTATTGAGTATTACTGTCAAAGTTTAGTTACTGTTCAGTGATTTCATTTGATGTAGTTCCTTGGAAAATTAACTGAATCTTTATATTTAGTTTTATCTGATAACGATAACCGATCTTGAGTGAACTTTATGAAACCTAAGAAGTTATTGAGAAAAATACTGGTGAAAAATGAGATGTATCATATAGTTAAGCAGTCAGAAGAAGCAGTTTTGTTTTAGGGAGTTGTGAAAACACAGGTTTGAAGATGGATATCACTAAATTGAATTTTTTAGTATGCGTAGATGAATCTTACTATCGCCGATTCCAAAAATTTTATTTATCTTTCATGCATGTTTTTATGTTCATTTTTATCGACAGCTATGTGGTGGTGAGTAGAACATGAGCTTGTAATAAGCCAAGCCCGCCTGTATCTTGGGAGAGAAAGATAAACCCGACCGAACGCGAAGAATGGAGAGAAAAGAACTCATATAAGCCAAGCTGCAAACAACTTTATCCCTCGCCTTTCTCCATCCACCCTTGCAGCCTCTGGCTTTATGGGTCTGGTACGTTTTTGTGCTAAAATCAGGGAGGTACTCCTTTCCGCTGCTAGTGACTCGATGTTAAAGTAAGGAATTGGTTTCTTTTGTTGGGCGTGGTGATGTTTGAGATGAAATTCTGCGCCTTTTTGACAAAATTTTTGAAAGCTTTATCTAGGTACTCATAAAACATTGAAGAAATAAAGCACATCTTTGATCGGTTAACTCATTTTTCACTGCCTTTGAATTTCTTTTCTACTAATAAAAGTTGCTTGAGACGCATCTAGATTGATTCTGGCGAAGCCTTACTATTCCTGAAGTAAAGACTTCTATAATATTAAGTGAGACTTTTAAAATCATACATTGATCAGCACTATGTGGATATGTTGATATTTGTGCATTCATTGAAGTTATGATCCATTGGTTCTTAGTTTAGAGCGATGTAAGAAGAGTACCGGATGTATTTGCCTCAGTAAATACATAAAAATATATGACTTACATATTTATTACTGGAGTTGACGGTCATTACTTGCCCATTTGCCAAGTAATGGATTCTCAATATCTCCTTGAGACAATAGCTTTCTATTTCTCGTAGTGTTTAAAAAAAATCTCAAATTTTCTCAATGTCCTTTGCAATAAAATCGTTTTCTCAATGTCCTTTGGGTTGCTTTGCCGCCTTTTAGGCGGCTTGCGGGGTATTATGTAGATGTAGATGTAAAAGATTACAACCTTTGAGTGGTACAAGCGAGATGGTAGTTTTCCAAAGATCACATTTGGTTTAGGAGTCTCCCTAAGCAGAGCCCCTGTTTTTATTTGAAATTGTGTTAATATTAGGCTAAAATTTATTGAATACAGGTTTTAGGTTTCTTTACTTTTGAAATTAGTTTGAAATTCCGTTGAGAGGCTTTTTACTTTAGGTACATGGAGCCAAGTAGAGGTTAAATCTCAAACAGGCTTCGTTAACGCAATCCTGTGTGTATTTCCGCTGGTATATTTTGCGAGTAATGCCTGTGCTGAAATGAATGGAGGCGTTTTCTCTTGATAGAGTCTAGAGATAAGGTGTCACAGCATTGCATTTCTCCCTGCCTCCTCTCCCCTCGGTGCTGGGTTGATTTTTCCACTGCCATAACCTCCATTCTCCCCCCTCTTCTCCCACCTTGTGTGATTCTCGTGTATGTGTTTTGTTGGTGGGGGTGAGCTGTAGCAGGGGATTGGTTTCAGATATATAAGGGGAGGATACTCGGTTGGGGGTGTAGATTGTTGGGGGGAGGAGGAGGAGGGATTGAAAGTACCCCTGGATGTGGAATCGGGTACAGGGCCGGTGAGCGTGGGGAGATATTGAGTGGGGTGGGCGAGGGGGAAGCAAGAGAGCCTCCTTATGGCGAGATCTCTTCGATAAACGCTTTTTCTTGTTCTTTGGTGTTTAGTGCATCTTTTTCCTTAAGTTTGGTGCGGTGTCGGCTGCGGGAGTCCTTCTTCTCTCCTTCTTTTGCTCTCTCGGGTTCGTGTGTGGGGAGGAAGTGGTAGGATTTCCACTCTTAAAGGGAGAAAGGAAGAAACTAAGCTGAGGGTTGGGATTCTCTCAAGATAGGAGTAAATTTGTGGGAGACATAATGCTGGCCTAATTGTGTTGAATACTTTTTCCTTCACTAAGCATGATAATAGGTAAAGCATATTTGACTATGATTTTTACCGCAACAGCCAATTTGCCCATCAAAAACGAAGTGGGTTGGTATTTCAAC
This sequence comes from Ischnura elegans, assembly GCF_921293095.1. Lineage (NCBI taxonomy): Eukaryota > Metazoa > Arthropoda > Insecta > Odonata > Coenagrionidae > Ischnura > Ischnura elegans. Next base: position 17,113,530 of record NC_060256.1, read on the forward strand.
TTTTAAAGGGAGAATATCTGGAGACAAACCGAACTGAAAGTTCGATTTCTCAAGAAATGTGTGGAATTAAAAAATACATCAATACTCGCTTTATAGTATTGCTTTACTCGTCACTAAGATTCAATTTCCACTTCTGTGACCTTATTTACATAAAAATTCGTAAAATTACGTCTTATTTGAATCAAAGAAATGGATCCGCTCTACCAATACGTCCTCAGTACCTTTAGGCATATTATAATATTGAATATTTGACCTTACGTTTGCGCATTCATGGATAAAAATACCATAGAATGTGATTGTGTACGCCTCTGCCACTTTATCGTCTCCTGTGTTCAACCTTTTTATCGTTAAAAATGTTTTCCTTGAAATAAAATCTACCAGTTCCCCACGTTCCAGCATTGTGGCATAAAAAAATACACCACATTCTGAGCTGAAAACATCAAGCAAACACGCTTAGAACAGTAATTGAGCAATTTCTTGCTGAAATCGCGTTAGAATATTTAGAAGATAATTAATACTAGCACACTTACAACTGAAGTTTGTATGGCTGCGATGATGACATACGGATTTTTTTTCCAATTTTATCGAACTTAATACGGTGTGCATTACTTTTGTTACCATATGCCTCTCCGGTATAAGGAAATAAATATGTTTCTCCCACAAATGACGGCTTTAATGTGTCATATTATGATTCCTCGTTAAAACATTCGCGGGTACTCGTCATATTGAATAAAAGCTTTAGGGCTATGTCCCTGCGTCAATTTTTGGGAGGCCCCAACGTTACCCGACCGATGCTAGTCGCTTTCTCAAGGGATTTCCTAGACAAAATCCCTTCAGAACGCGACCAGTATCGGTCGGGATACGTTGGGGCCACCCAAAAATTGGCGTGACGACATAGCTCAAAAGTTTTATTCAACATGAGTTATATAATGGTTTAATTTCTTCCTTAACTGTCAAATGGAGGAAACTGAGCGGAATTAGCATGTTTATGTATAAATAAATTAAACTCTGCAGCATAGCGTAATGAATCAGATTATTCAATGTTAAATGTAATTGTAATGTAAATGTAATCGGTAAATCATACAGCATGTGATTCAGTGATGAAAAAATATTTAAAAGACAAATCATAGTATCAATCTTGAAGATTGAATCTTCAGAATATGATATTTGCGAGGGTGAGAAGCCAAGGGGTACAAGTGGTTTCCTATTCTATGCAGTATTAGATACAGAAATTAGGTATAGAAAACAAACGAGATCAATAAGATACTTAGAAGTGCATTTGATTTTCCACTCGATAACAGCACAGAAAGAAGACTCACTCGTTTCCCTTGGTAACCAAGTTTTTGTGTATTTATTCTAACAATTAACTTTACCCAACTCTGTTGAGAAAAAAATCACTTGTACTCCTTGGCTTCCAACCCACTCATATATGATTATATCATATGAAGTATACCTACGTATGAGTAATCATCATTTTTTAAACATTTTATGTAATTGCCGTTGTTCCAATTATAAAATCCAAATTCTGTCTCTACCCCAACAAAGTTATTCGGCAGTGAAAAATACAGTTTTGGTCCCGGGTGTTGATATGATTGCCGAGAGATTTCATTTTTAGGCCCTGGTACTTTCAAATCTGACATAAATCTCGTAGAATAAGAACTTTGTTAAACATTTTCAACGCTACTTTCAAAAAATACTCTAAGGAGCGTATAGATGAAAAGGTGCCGTAATGATTTTATTTATAATTTCTTAAGAAAAGAGAAGCATCGGCTTTTTTTGCATTGACCGTGTTATAAATCAAATGACTTTATTTTCGTAAGATCAAACCGTTGTAAATAACGATCCACCCCGGCAGGCTATTTCATATTGCATTTTGGGATCCACCAGGCCATAAATACTAATCTCAACACTGATTCTGGGCACATGTATCTGAAGAAAATGAATCTTTTGACTTCGGGAATCATTTCAGTTTTCAATTTATACTGGTGTAGCTCCTATTTACGTCTTTATTCAATATGTATGCTTAAATATTAATGTTTATCCCGGATGAATAAAAAATTTAACTTTGTTTTTCCACAGAATATATTTATAATTACACGACCATGGTTTCGACGCTCCGCGTCATTCTCAAGCCTTGAGAATGGCGCGGAGGTTGAGAATGGGCTTGAGAATGACGCGGAGCGTCGAAACCATGGTCGTGTAATTATAAATATATTCTGTGGAAAAAAAAAGTTAAATTTTTTATTCATCATGAGTAAGTTCCACTCAGTAACGCCTCAAACCATCAAGTTTATCCCGGATTTATTATTGGTTATTTCATATTATAATGCTTGTTCCTTTTGTTAACATACTTTCAATGTTTTTAGGAAACACACGCGAAATAACTTCACCAAATACACCTAAGCGTGCATTGAAAACATAATAGCTTCTTAATTTACTTCAACTAATGGCCCAACTTTTTTCCTCACCAACTTAACCTTCAGCAGTTGTCAACAGTCCAATTCGCTGGTCTAGCCTTAAATTGCTGTGCTTTTCAGATTGGCCTTTACTTCTGGCCAACAGAGTTCGCTTCATGGCCCCGTGACCGATGCGATTAGTTAAGATCGAGTTTTGTCGCGCCACGTGAACAATGGTATCAACGAGGAATACGTGATCAAAACGCTACCACTAGGGGTAGAAACAACCTGCTTTTTATATGTGACCCCCTGTGTAGTTTAGTTTTTATTTTACAGGCATTTTATTTTCAATATTTGACCGAAAAAAATTAATTACCTAAAAAAAATGTTTTTTGTAGTTTCAGAAAACTCATCTGAGGAGTGGAAAAGGTTGCCATATATCACAATTGCACTGCATTTATAATATTGTAGCCCACTTCAAATATTCAGTAATCTGCAGCACATTTTATCTCCCACTTCCAAGTATGATGTTCATTTGTCATGTTCGCCGAATTTCAGGTCATATTGTGTGCTTCTTTATGTGCCCCATAATATACAAATTATTTCGTTTTAGAAATACCGGTTTAGACGAATGGCAATGGCCCATTTTTATCCTCATTTGAAAAGGGCCAGATTGGCGCCCATGCGATGCCACTCCACGTGACGTCACAGGGACCTAGTTTCTATACGAGAAGATAGGAGTTGTACGTCGTCTCAGGTTACCAATGCAAGCATGAGGCGCAGAGCTCAGGGAAACATGTCTTAATAATCACTTATTAAAACTGGCTAAGGTCGGACAGTTTTCTTCATTTCATAAGGTATTAATAATCCTTATTTAAGCCAAGCGGTACCAGCCAGCAGGGTACTCAGCTACCCGCTAGCAGCCTGCGTCGTATCAGCGCTCAACTCGCCTCAAGGTCACCTCACAAGGCGGTAGCGGGAACCAGAAATACGTCACACGGAGAGATTTCCCGACATTCATACTTACGCGTCGCGTTTTCGCGCGCTAGAAAATTTTCACTTCTCATTTAATCGCGAAAAATAGATATCGTCATTTAAAAATCTAAAAGCGTGAAATACGTACTTCAGGAGTAATAATCTTTCGATTTAGGCAATAAAAAATAATAGGAAACCACCCTATTATAAAACGCGGTATTGTCAGTGTCAGTGTCAGTTGAAAACCCTCAAATTAGTACCCTATTTTTCAAGCCCCCTCCCAGGATTTGGACCCACCCCCTCGAACAAAATTCCTTGCTACGCCCCTGTCTGTTTGAGTCTATGAATGTCTATTTTCCTTCTATTCGTCCGTTTGATCTTCAAAACCCTTTGTGAACTCTTCAAGTCTTTACAGGTTATCCTTTACCTCGAATTTTCTGATCCATATGGCGCCATTAAATATTTTCAAATATTGATGCCTATTCTCTTTTCCAATTCTTAAGGTGCAGCCTAGCGGCTTTTTGTAATGAATAATATCTTTGATTGGAATGATTTGATTTTGATTTGTGTGACGCATGGAATCTGTTGCTTACCTTCAATCTTATGAAATGGTGCTCTCGACGTAGCTTATTGATTGGCCTTCTTCTGTCCCGTTGAAGTGGACGATGGTCACTGCTTTCTTTTTTTCGCATACCAGAACTTTGGTTTTCATTTGTTACATATATAATATCTATTCCCAATACACCTATTCAATTGCATTCATATATGATTCAATTTCCGATAGCCTAGGTTCCTTAAAATCTCATTAAATTTCTGTTTCCACCATAGCTTACGCCATTTAAGCACATTGTCGAGCGTTGACGATAGATAACACCCTTATTCTTCTTATACTTCTTTCTTTCTATACACTGTATTTTATTTTATTCCCTACAATTCTCCGCGCTATGAATGGTCTCCATCAAAATATGTGTTGCTGCTCCCGAATCGGTAGTATATTTTGGTAATGAGATATTATCAACAGTTTTTTGATATTGTAACTTATAATGCTATATTTGAAATTCCGTCTCTCAACTTAATGCTGTTAGTTAGCTGTGATGGAAATATTATAAATGTTCCTCAAGTTGGGATTTTCGTTTTAATCATTTTTATGTGATTAAAATAGTATCATAACTCTAATGACAAATTTTCAACGCTTTTACTTTATTATTCATAAGTAACGAGACACCAAATTTGGAAGGAGATTTTTCATTCTTCTGAAAGAGTGAAAGCGCGATCGTGTGCGATGGAAAAAATATACACTGTAATCATCACACATTCGGCGAGTGTAGTTAATTAGCAAATGATAATCTTCACTTTACTCGGGATAATGGTTATTTTCAATGTAGTGAAAACTCTCGTGACCGAACATTTGGCTTACGTCGACACAACACAGCCACATTTGCAGTGTAGCTGTAAAAAAAATCTCGTATCCCAGCTTGCGCCGCAATTTCAGCATCCCGTTTATCTGACGTCACGGTCAAATAAAATGGCGCTTGACGTTTCAGCCGCACCGTTCGGGCGTTTAAATTTCCAAGGCGATTTGAGCGTCATCGCATGAAAATATTTAAAATGCAACTTCACACTGTTAAATAGAAAAGTACGATAAACATTTTAAAAGCATCATTGAAAAATTGGCTAATAGCCAATCACGGAAAGGATGTCATCCAGGGTGTATTTAAACCATTTTCCTTCGCAAACTTTACTTTATTTCGTTCATTAAGAAATGAAAATTTTGTAGTACGAATAAGTATGAGGAATCGTTGTATCAAAATTATGAAGAAGATTTAAAGAAATCCCATTTCATCTGATATAATTTTGATGTGAATCGTGATTTGTTGAAGATGTCAGCCAAAGTTTTAAAATACTTCCCCTATTAATGCAGCAAATCCTACATTAAAGCCACTTTTGATGTGGCATTATATTTTACACGTGCGTGTTGTATCTCTGTGAAATTAACGGCGAAAGTAACTGGATGGATTTGAATTATAGAAATATCATAAGCGCTGGTAAATTAAAGGGTTAGATAAATCTTGTGCTCATGTTTTCTGAGTTTTGAGTGAAATCGTGGGTTTTCATGAAATTGAAATTATTCACCCTATATTTTTCACTATTGAGAAAAAAGTGGAAAAATTCAAGCGAAATACTGTCGGAAATAAAAAAATCCATATTACTTCTTGTTAACCCCGAAGAATCTTTTGGCTTGACTCTTTATTGCCATTATTACTTTCATATGTTATAAATGGCTCTAGTATCCGCGATTCCGCGATGCTAATGTAGATTTTTACTTCATGCCGTTGGGATACCTCGTAACCTGTTATTAATTACGATATAAGCTTAAATTATCTTGAGTCCAGGCGCCCGGAAGATTAATTAATTTTGATTGTGATTTCAATAAACGTCATATGCAGAGCAGCTGTGCTTCTTTTGTGTGATGAATTTGCCGGAAATAGATATTTCATACTTTAAATTAAAATCTTGCATGGTAGACATTAATAACAGCTGAAAACTCCATATATTTGTAAATATCATCATCCTTCATGGTAGTTAATGGCATTTCAGCAGAGAGTTAATGGATGTGCAGTCCGTCTTTATTAATGGCTTGTTCGAATTAATGTCTATGGCGCAAGAAAATGAGTCGATGGTATTGCTATGAGGTAAACTAGAATTCTGATGCGTTAATTTGATTCACCTTTAGGCAATCACAGTTTAAAAAATACTCTGATCAAGGCAGGGAACGCAAGATTTCATCCTTACTCAAGCACTTATAAAATTACCAATTCTTTGCCAGATTTGATCTTGTGTTCCCTGAGTTACCAAATTTTAGCCTTCAATTTTAAACCCAATCTCTAAGTGATAAATTTCAGTAACCAAAAATCCACGCCTTATTAGACCGTTAGAAGAACGTCTAATTCAACAGGAGGATTGGATACTCATGCTCAAGAATGCACTCGAAGCGCGTAACATGCGATCCTCTAACGTTTAGAGAGTTTCTTCCTCTCTTAAGACCTCAAAGTTACTCCATTCCTTGATTCTCGTTGGCTACCGCCCGGCCGTTTCGTGGGGTGTCGTTTTATGGGGTGTGTGTAATGCATGGCACTGGCATGAGCATATAATTTTAAATTATTTGTATTAGTGAAGTTCCGCTTGCTTAGGAAGTAAAATAGTCAAGCTAAAGCCAGTCTTCGAGCATATCTGTACTCACAGTCTATGAATAAGATTGTAGTAGAACCGTTGCTGTCATTGAAAAACATAGTGTGATCTAGTAGCATATTCCTAACGTTATTGAATTATTGGTCTGTAATTCAAGCACAGATTATGTACGGATATGACGGTCTGCGAATAGAAGAGAAACTTAAGAGTATACAATAAAAATTTATGGTACTTTTTCACACGATTTATTCAAGACGACCGGTTTCGTCGCAGAGGCGACATCATCAGGTACCGAAATCGTTGTTTAAGTTATCGATATTGTTAAAATAACGATTTCTGTACCTGATGACGTCACCTCTGCGACGAAACCGGTCGTCTTGAATAAATCGTGTGAAAAAGTACCAGAAATTTTTATTTTTTACAATGGATTTTCACAGAGTAAAGCCTGAAATAATTGAGTTTAACCTTAAGAGTGATGAAAATAGTCTGGGGTTTATTTCTTAGTGAATTTCAATTCCTCAAAATATCCCAATAAAAGTAATGCAGTACTCTACAATACTTCTATCTGTAATGAAATACTTACGACCGTATATGAAGCTTTGATAAACTGCGCAATTCTAGTTCTCTGTGGAGTTCCTTTTACAGGGGTGAATGTAAAACGTGAATAATACTCTTTGGTTTGAAATTAATTGGAGACACGGTCTATCGAATGTCATGCTAAATTTTACCTGAAGTTAGTCGGTGATTATCACTTAAGCCTTCCAAAAGTAATGTGAATAATGCATCTGATGAAATAATTTATTCTTATATAGCTTGTATCTTAAAAAATCTAATTTTTTATATTCACCCTGGCAACTTGCGAATGAGTGGGTACTATACTTATGAATGAACTATACTTGTGAATATCATGCCCAGGAGATAGTCATTGCTGGCACCTCTGGGCCTAACTGCAGCCGAATCATTCCATTGGATTGGAAGATACTTGAGGAGATAAATTCCATCATCGTAAGCTTGAATGGCAAAACCCTCGATGGCAAATTCTCGACTCGTGTTTCACCGCCGCTCATGTTCATCCACTGAAGTTGAGGTTTTCATTTCACACCTTCGATTCGCGAAGATGAAAAAACTGAATCGAGCCATGCGCACGACCGTCGATCCGTCCAAATGGTTTTCTTCCCTTCTTCGCTCTCATTGAGTTGTCGACACTATAAACGTCTTTCGTCTCGGTCGTAAAATCTTGTATGGGGTGCGTGGATAAAAGGGCCTTTGGGAGGATTTGGCGTGTCTTTTTCAGCCCGCGCTATCAACGCACAGCAACATCTGCAAGAGCGTGTGCGGCCCTCCTTCTTTTAGAGCGAAATTTATTATCAAAAACATATTCGTAGTAAAGGGTTTAGAAACTAAGGGGTACAAGTGATTTTTTCTAAACAGAGTTAGATACAGAAAATGATAGAATAAATATACTAAAGCTTGGAGGCTAAGGGATACGAGTAAGACTCTGTTTTGTGCTGACATGGACTGGAAAATGAAATGCATTACTAAGTATATAGTTGATATCGTTTGTTTTCTTAATCTAATTTCTGTAACTTACTCTATTTAGGAATAGAAATCACTGGTACCCCTTGACTTATCAACATCTCATATCATTCCTTGGTTTTGAAAAAGGATGAAAATTAATAACCAAGCAATAGTTTAGGAAACAACACCCCAATATTTTTGTAATATCTAGGCAATATTTTCATTATTTTTTCTAATAATTCCACCGGCTAAAATCCAACCAATCCATGCATGCGTGCATGCCACCAACCAACCATTGGACCCAACATCCATCGTGGCAGGGGGACTTGCATTAGGTTTGTTTGATACACTTCAAAGCAACCGCGATGACGACACTAAAATTCACATTAAATGCCATGAGAGGATATTCCCTTGAATCAAACCACTTACCTATTACCTTTGCTGCCCAATGCGCTAACCACCTCGTTGCCCAGTTTCCTATATTTCCATTGCAACTTTAACGACCACCATGATTTTATGCCAAATTGCCTTGAACATTACCGTACCTGGATAGCGTAGCGTTCAGCGCGGTGGTCCGGGAAGCAAAATATCCGTGGTTCGATTCCCGGATCAGGGAAATTCTTTCCATCGCAATTATTTTGGACGTTTTTGGTTTATTTATGGTAGATATGGAGGTATATACATCCGTGCAGGCATGCTTGCACCGTGAATATACATATAGCAAGACTATTGGAACACTGACAGATACATTTTAATGTTTACAAGGTATCATTATGTTATCTCCTGTTCATATAATTTGATCTCAGAGTTAGAAAAATTAGCTCTAAGTTACAAGCGGGAAAAGTATTATTTTAAAGACTGTTTATTTGATAGAGCACCATATTTGAGAGCATTAATTGCGTTGCCACCCTCTAAAGTTTAATATTTTCTCGAACCCGTTTGTCATAATTATCAATTGCATTCGCACAAATAAAATGTCATCTGGCAAAGGATTTGTTATTTTATAATTGCATAAGTAAGGATAATATTAATATAAGCCAACATGTATTGAGCATGATACTTTTTCAAGGACAATATGGTCAATGCCTAACTCATAATAGAAGTAAAATTTGGGTTACAATTAAAATATTATGTAAATTGGACATAAAATGTTTAATTTTTTTTAAATTGACAAACCTGTCAAATGACGCACATATTATAATTAAATGGTTGAGGGGAACAATATATAATCACAGTATTTTTCAACGGATAACCATATTTAATATTGATCTCCGAAGAATTTCGCAGTCATTATTAGCGTCATTGCGTATAGCGTAATTATTTGTATTACATATTCTGCAGTATAGAGTAATTTGGATCTCCGGCGATATAAATGATCAATTCAGCGTTCTTTCTCCCCTGTATTGCGCCTTGAACCCCATAATCCGGATTCACATCTTTCTTATCGTTTATTTCGATTATTAAGTAATTATGATTGTTCTTGCCTGGATATTGAACATTCTGATTTTCTCATTAAGAATATCACATTATACGCTACTATTTGTCTTTGGATTAAATGATTTCAATGTAAAATATAACAGTTACAAATCATATAGACTTAAATAAACATATACTACAATCAGTCTGTATCCTAAAATAAAGTTTCACTTTTTATAATTGACTAATTCAAAGTAATTATAATAAATATAAACATAAACATAAACATAAATGTTGATATCGGTCACGTCTACCCTTTTTCATAGAAAAACATAGACATTCACTTTTCATGCTTATAGCCTAAACTTCGAGCATTGATGGCATGAAATATAAATGATAAAATGAAAAAAAAAAGATATTGGGAGGGTTGATCAATCCTGCCGGTGTTGGCTTCATAAACAGCATAACAGTATGGTTATCGTAAGTTTACTAATGATTCCTATGAACCAACGCAGTTTTTCTCAGTGAGAAATTAATGGAAGAGAAAGCTGTTAGCTTAACTTAGTGCCAACCAGATCCTAGCTGCTATTGGAGTACGATCCTAACGACCTCACCTGGCTCATTTGGTGATCTAATGAGTGCCTTATTGATTTGGCGTTGCATGATGATTTTAGGTTTCCATTGTAACATGCGGAGTAAAGGCTGCACTTGATAAGTACCAGCTCGGTTACCGAAGGAGTAATTGAAGTATTGCTTCGTGTATGTATTGGAATATAATATGACGGAACTTTATTACTCTTATATATATATTTATCTTCTGTAATTGAATCGTCATTGGTATATTTTTAGGCTGGGGTAATTCAAAGTTTAGATATTTCTGCTTTTTGTGTTGTATTCTTGAGGTAATGACATTTTTCGGCTTTTTAAAACTTTTTATTCCCTGTTTGCAGGAATCGTGAATTGAAAATCCCGGAGGAACGGGAATGAAACTAAGACATGTATCGCAATGTTATGGGGAGTACATTTTGAAAACGAGTAAAGCGAGGTACAAGTTAAAGAGAACGTGAATATTGTCGCATGTAATCAATGTACGTATTAACCTATGTCATTTGATTGAACACTTACTAATGTGACTTTTTTATGTCAAGGAAGATTTCGCGCCACTGGAATAGTTCCTAAGGAATGAATGAAATTTCAGTCAGCTCTGTCCGCTGCCTTCGATTATAATCACTGCCGCATTAAATTTGGCGATGCCTCTCAAGCGCAATACAGCGTGGTAAAAATATTCCCAGGTTAGCTAAAAGCGGGATGGCTAAAATATTCACCCGTGCGTAAAAGTGCTTGACATGTCGACTTCGGAACGGCCGTAACTCACCATCGGGAGCCTACCACCACCTCCCCCGCAGAGGCCTATCCGAGCGTTAAATTTTCCACCCCAACGGCCCATGTCCTCCCCACCGTTGAAGCGCGCGAAAATAAAGGAAAACTATGCGCAAAGGGCAATAAAAACTACTGCACCTCCCCTCAACCCCCTGAGCCTACCCTTCCATAGCGATCTGACCCATCCCCATTGCGAATATCAACCCCCGACCTCTCTCGCCAGCTACGGGATAGCTGGAGACTCCAGCCCAGTGAAAAGCCCTCATCCACCTCCCCTCCAGTAGCCTAGCTACCCTCTTCAACCCTTGTTGCCAACTGGGGAGTTGTTCATGCAAATGCGAAGTGTTGGCATTCGAGTGTATTCAAATGAGAATGAAATATATATACTCCCAGCGTCAATGCAATATCCTCTCAATTATTTCCTCGTAAACACCGGATCACTCCTTTAATGATAATAATTTGCTTCTAAAATAGGGATGGGGCATGGAATTCCGATACGCGTTCGTAAATATTAGATAAAATAATATAAATGCTTCAGGTTAAAGATTGTTTTTAGAGGTTAAAGAATGAATTTAGTCATTTTTATAAACTAAATCAGTTGAATCAATATGTACCTACGCTATGTTTACTTATTTTTCATATTTAAAAATTTTCCACGCAGTGATGTCGGAAATTATTATTTATTACGGGTATGCATTCCTGCCTGCCTTCATGCCGAATACCTCCAGATAGGATGTAAAACATGTTAAATAAGACTTTGGGCCACTTTCAGACTTACAGACTTGAGATCAGTGGTCAAAGGAAGAAAATAGAAGTAATTACATAGATACATTCTTTATTGCATTAAAATGAGTTTCTTGGTAATTATCTTCTACGTAAATCCTAGAATCATGAGAGAAATTGCAGTACTTTATAATGTAAGGAAAATCACCCACAGTTTATTCAATGGCGAATTTGCGTTGATATGCTCAGAGCCTAGCCGTGCAGAAGCAAGAATTAGGAAAGGTGTGTGACGAGAATGGGCCACGTCAACCGTCATTTTCAATGTTTGCATCAAGAAAGCCAAGAATGAAACCATAGAAAAGGCGTCAGGAGTAAATATCCATGGAGAAACAATTAGCATGATAAGCATGATAAAAAGCACAAAAAGAAACTAAGCAGTTATGCAGTAGAAGAGAAGAAGTCAAGACAAATGTTCATGGAAACAAAAACTGGAAGAGGTGAATGAATTCTGATATTCGGGAATCAGAATAATTAGCGTTGAGAAATGCAAGAAATAAGTAATCAACAGGATATCCCATGTAAAGAGAGTGTTCCACCAGAAATACTTGCTTTCATCGGGAAACTCAATCATGGAAGTAAGGACACAATTTATCAAAAATTACTTTTGGCTTACACTGTTCTACCGACGTGAGGTCTGAAAAATGACGGCAGTAGAGGATACAGAGGTGGAGACGTTCGAAATGTTGTGTTCATTGCTAGGCACTCCATCGTGACTCATATCGTGACGCATATCGTGACGCATATCGTGACGTATATCGTGACGCATATCGTGACGCATATCGCGACGCATATCGTGACGCATATCGTGACTCAGTTCGTGACTCATTATTTTTATCGCACTAACCGAGTCATTAGCTCCTGAACTCATCAGCTTGTAGTTTTGGGAACTTTGTCAATGTTATTAAGCCATTAGTTCAGGTACGATTAGGAAAAATATCAATAACCTAATTAGAAGTTACTTTACGAAATAATGCCACAAACATTTGTGTTAATTATTTACACCCTACTATTCACAAGTAATTAGTCATTGGCGACGATTGATCATGATGATGCAGGACTTAAAAATGAAGAAAAAAAAACGAGAGACCTTTTCTGTGTACCCCACTGGCAGCTATAACAATGGACGATTGGACGTCTGGACGATTTTCTATAACGCATCAGATTCCAGTATCGTTAAATTTATGTCCAAGTGCTCTACGTTGGGGGTCTTGTTATGTTGGCAGGCCTGGGAGTGAAACTGCGGCATCCCCCACACTTCCGCCACCCCTCCCACCGGTCCACAATCCCTCATTCTGGCTGTGCAGCCTCGTGACGTCACGGCCGAATAGCTGTCGGCTGAATCATGTACGACCGCAGATCACGGAGAAGGGGGAAAGAGGGGGGGTGGAGAGGGGGAAGTGGTCTCGAAGCGGAAGGGGGTTCGAGAGAGTGATTGGGGGGGGGGGGAATCGAACCTCGGTCGGGAAGAGTGGGGGTGCATATGTGCAGGGACACTGGCAGAGGGCGCTGCTGGAAACTGGAAATATCTCATCCAGCCGCATAATGTGTGAAATGACTTTCACCTAAAAGTGCTGATATTATCCGTGCAAGTTTGTCTAGATTGAATGTTGTCAGGCGAGTGCAGTTAAATTTTTCAATTGATTTGTTTTTCTGTTACATTTATATCTGTAAAATAAAATCGCGAAATCAGGCATAAAGTTCACTTAATTTTCTATCTTTTAAATTATTTTAGTTTTTTTAAAACGTTTCCGATACAAATATTATGCTAACAGGATTGATTATTACGTTAGTTGGTAGCTAATTACATTATTAGCAAGATGATATATAACACGTCTGACGAATACTTCTCGGGTTCTCAGCCAGGTTAATGCTTTTATGCAAGACGACTTGTCTCCCATCCTCAAGGCTGTGTTACTTTATGGAAGTCCAAATTCTCACTGAACTGGATCGACCGTTTACCGAGGATAACAATATGGCTCCGGTGTCGTCCGATTGGCTGTAGGTCTTTTGAAATTTTTCACGTTAAACCCCTGTTTTTTATACACAGCTGATTACAGGTCTTGATTAGATGTATTGCTAAGATGGAAGCCGGTGTCCCGATTGAAATTTTTGGGATTGAGGCGGATCTCTATTGCTTCCTTAATGATGCGGTCCCAGTAATGTTGTGTGTGGCAAAGGATTTTTGTATCTTCCCATCTGATAGCATGGTCTTCATTATTTCTGTGTTCCGCCACGGCCGACTTTTCTGGTTGCGCTAATCTGAAAAATCTTCGGTGTTCTATTGGCCTCGTCTCAATCGTTCGGCCTGTCTCCCCCACATATATTTTACCACATTCGCAAGGATTTTCATAAACCCCCGGCGTCTTTAGGCCAACAGCATTAACCAAGCTAAATTAATTAAAGAAATTAATATTTTTGTCAGCATTAACCTGGCTGAGAACCCAAGAAATATTCGTCAGAAGTATTCACCAGGAAAAATTAAAATCTTTTATGATATATAATAGCTTTTATAATGGGACTAGCTGACCCGGCGAACTTCGTACCGCCTAACAATCAATGAACTTACAGTTAACTTACACCATTTATAAATCAAGAGCGGCTGTATCGTTTTTAATCATGTTTAATTTATTATAATAAAATAAGGATACAAATTCAATAAAACTACGAAAATGAGTACCAGAATTGCTTGTCAGAAAGACATTTTCTTTATTGAATCTACATAGGGTGAATCGGAGCACGTTTACGCGGATTTTTTTCAACAAATTTTGTTACGTTTTAGCTTAAGAAATTTTTGGCATTGTGGTTTAATAAAGCAGTTCATGAAATAAAAATTATACGCATTCAGTTGTTGGCTATTTGCGTTATTAGCTGTAAAAAAATGTTTTTAGGTCCAAGTCTGTTGCATACACTTGGCCCTTTCAGAGGGCAGGTTGACACGACCCCAGACCGACGCTTGACTGATGCTCAAAATCGTGCAAGAAAAGCCCCATGAAGCAGCATTCGCATTAAATGACTTAAGGCGCGCCAGTTTTAGTATCTCTGTTTGGAAAAAATGCACTGCGTAAACGTACTGCATGCGTAAACGCACCACGGTGAGCCCTACACATTCGGGTTTAATGTCTTGCGTCAAGCACCTTCTGAGAAACAACAGTTTTTGTTTTGTTATCAGGCGCAAGATGAAGCGGATGAAGCTAAATAAATATAGCGAAGCAAAGCAGTGACGCAGTGAGGGGAGGTTTTGGGGGATAACCCCCCCCCCCAAGAGCTTAGAGAATTTTTTTATGAAAGATTTTGTTATTAATATTTGGGGGACGGATGACTACCAAACAAAACATATTTAACTATTCACACAGCCACAAAATGAGGACTTCCTAACCTTTGAATTTTCCTTTGAGTAAATTTGCGTGAATCACATTCATCGCCAATTTTTTTAATGATCAAACACGTTCCGTTGGATAGTTATGGTTGGTTTAGGCTTCGAAAGATCATGAGAACAGAAACTACATTTCTCTGTAAATCGTGCCTTGGTAAGCCAGGTACGTCCAAGGACTTAAAATATTCAGATAGATAGTTGGTGATTTCGTCTTCCTTTGTTACACATTTAAAAGATTCGAATCCATGCAGAGTACGAACTATTTGAATTTACCTCGTTTTAATCATCCACATCTTCGTTCTTGCTCGCTAAATCAACCATCTTTGATTCTTTTGGTGATCAATCATATTCTGGAACTCTTTGTTGATGAGCTCACTGAAACTAATTTGCAATCATTCCAAGGAAATGAGTTAAAACTACTCGATTCCTCGACAGGAACACGGACATTACCGTTTGTCAACAATTGCTTGGAGATTTGTTTACAAACGCGGTAGTGAAGTGTCAACTCGAGCTAGGCCACGGCTGGGCTTACAATCAGCTCGAATTAAATTTTTTAAATGTAATTTCAATTTAATTAATATTTTGAATATATTTAGTAATTAAAATGTAATATTGTTACTAAATTCAGTTATTAAAGTGGTAAAAACAAAACAAATTATTTAATTTGTAGTTTTGACCGACTTATCAATTGTTGTGTTACTATAACTCCTAAAAGCATGCCCATAGGAAAGAGATGAATTTATTTTGTGAAATTATCCTTTTTTTAATGGCCTATATGTTAACCCCGCCTGAGACGAATCCAAAGAACCAAATCTCATTGAAATCGGTGCAGCCGTTCTCGAGTTATAAGTGTTCTAACTAACACGATTTTCGACTTTCTTTTATATATATAGATAAGTACTATTTGACTTATAACTTGATTTTTTAGAAAAAGGTTACTGCTTGCTAAAAATAGCCAATTTTTAAGAGCTATCACGTGCAAAAAACTATATTAGATGACGATAATATTATTGGGCTCAGTTCGCGTATGTTGGCAAAGATTCTCTGCAGTTTCGCCAGCTATCCTGCTGGCGTCTCCAGACAAGAACCTTCGTGTCTAGCTATATTTTTAGGGGAAATTAGACACTAAAACTTATGGATAGGCGAAATAGGTGTTTTGACGATTTCCATGGAGTCTCTTGTAGCTCTGTGTAATATTTCTCTACTTTCGATTTTATTTCAGCGTGATAAAATAAAATCGTGTGTCCACGTTGACTCCAGGCGTGCTCTCATTAATTATTAATCCAAATAACGCGACGTTTGAGAGAAAACAGCAAATTTTAAAATATGCGAAAATTTCGCAGTTTTTGTTCAAACCAGGGCTTATACAGATCGTTTGGAGTTTAAAATCTGGATTTTTAATGCATAATTTTTTCTTAATAACATATCAATAATTAAAACTAATTGAATACAGGCATTGGATCATGTTTTATTCGAATTTTTTGTCTTTTCCTTGTTTAATTTGATGAATAACTTCCCCCACAAAGCGGTATAAAAACGTAGCAGTAATTATGTCACCCACCTATAATCTGCTGATTATTATTATTATTACAATCAATTTCCAGAAATTCGTGAGCTTTTGCAAAACTTAGTTTTGAGTGTGTGTGTATTTTGTTGTACGTTGTTTTCATTTAGAGGATCGAAAAACTAAGCTCATTAAATGTGCTAAAATTCGGAGTGTTTGCAAAGGTATTGTCACCTTTGAATAACATTTTTGTTGATAAGTATTTGGTTTTTTTAGTGTAAGTTTGTTTGTTAAAATAATTTTTCCACATCAGCTATAATTACTTAATACTTTTCACTGCCATCTTTTTCAACTAGGCTGAGTCCTTTGCCTCATCTTACAAGTTGAATGAACAGCATGTAGAACTTTATAATGCCTTGGAACATTTTTATTACTGGTTGATACATCTTTCTCAATTCAAATAATTTACCTTTTTGGTGTGCAAATTTTACATCTCTCAAAAATGTGGCGTATGTTTGTGGTGCTCTGTGTAGAAGCCGCATTCCCAATATAGGGAGGGATTACCTCTCCGCATATCCTAACGCTTTGGCAGGGGAGCACGTAGGCAAGTAGACCTAAAAAGAGATTTTGACGGGAATAGAAAATGCTCCAAGAATGTTGTATAAGATATAGGGAAAGGCTAGAATAGGTGGAAGAGTTGATTTAGAGAAGGCTTCGTGTAAGTTCGTCGGAACTTTGAAGAAGTCTGAAGGGCTTTCAGAGAAAGCTTTGTGAAACATCTGGTGAAGGGAAGGAGAAGGCTAAGCCTTTGGAGAAGGTGAGGGAGATTTCGTGAGAAGTTTGAGGATTATTGAGATTATGCTTTCAATAATCTGAATCGCTCTTGGGCACAGCATTGGAGATATTTTTGTAATATCGGAGCCAAGAAAAGCATGTATTATGTATTTCTCGGAAGCTACTCAAATAACTGAATTTGCATTGCTAGTTCCCATAATATTTATCGATATCGTTTGCGTTATCACACTATGCATATGTACCTACTGATTTTTACTGAAAGTATTCTATGGCATATTGATTTCTGAAAGGTTTGATCTCGTATTTCCACCAGTCGTTAACATATCAATTTCTCCTTACGGGATAACCTCTCGTTCATGATTGGATTAACCTGTAAATAACAAGTTAAAATTGATTTTTTGAGGTATTTAGTATTAGAAAATGGTCTTCCAGTAATAAATACGTCATCAAAATTTTACTTTTGTCCTCTCTCTATTAATATTATCTATAATTTATGCTAAGTGTGGACTGTGATTCGCGTTACACTGCACCGTATGCTTGCTCGCCTCTACCGAAGTTTACGATGGATTGGCTCTAGATTAGTGTATCAGTTATAGATGAACTGCTATTCTATTGCCTTAAAGTCTTGCAGTGCTTGTTTTCTAATAAAGTATTTAATTATTTTCAACTTTTTGTATTGGATGATGTTTTTATTTTCATATTCGAGGTCAAAAGTTTATTATCATCGTCTTGGCCAGAATTCGGGAATTTAATATTTTTGGGTCATCCATAAATAGATATCGTAGTCCGTGTTTCGGTTACATAGAGTAGCATCAGAAAAAGCCATAGAAAAGTTGGTACGTTTTAATAGAACTATTGGAAGAATGGTAAGTTTGGTGAAAGGCAGCGTTAATGGCCAACGTTCTTATTTTTTGCATTAGATTTTGATTGAAGCATGAGAAATCGATCGAAGATGAGATAACTTCTTTTTGGCTTTTGACCTTTTTCAGTTTGTTAAGATTAATACGCACTATCTAAAGCGTCAGCTGAGATGCAATTTATTTGATAGTTGTTCACACCCGCACCGATACTTCCAAACTATCATGCTTATTTCAAGAAAAATAATATTGTGAATTGTTTCAGGCTTATTCTGGTGTAATTTCAGCAACTTGTAAATTGAATGTTGCTGGCGATCTTCCGAAAATATTTTGTTCTCAGTTTATCAAAATACTGCAAAGATATGAAGATAATTTCCAAAAATATCGAAATGTATAGTAGGACACCGGAATAAAAATTTTGCATTTTGTCATAAAGGATCGGATCTTTAAATGGTCGAAAATCTATTAAAAACCGGCTCGTGAGGTGAAGTTTTAATATTTGTGGAAAGTAGCCAGTAGCTTTTCCCTTGTTTCTTGAGCCTCTTGAGTCCTGACTCGAAATGCACAATCAGGCCTTCGATCACGAAACAAAAAGAGTCCAATAACACCATCTGATGGAGACCTCTGCACTTCAATGCTCATGCCAAGGGTAAGGATATCGGACGTCCATCTACCCCTCAAACTACTCCTGATTAGGAAGTGAAGCGAGAGACGAGGGTCCGGGGTTCGAGTACCGATGCCATAAATCTTCTTCTCCTTCCCCATCCTGGAGGGGTTGGTTGGTCTGCCTGCGAGCCGCACCTTTTCCCCTCGGGCGGCCCACGAGGACGTCGGAGAGAGAATTCAGGCTGTTTGGAAACGGGTGGTTTGCCTTTTCCTCAAATTGGATGCGTCTCGAGCGCTCACGATTCCTCGGAAAAAATCGGTTCGCGGAAATAAGACCTTTACTTCGCCATTTCTCCCCTCATCTTCTTCATCCTCTCTTCTCGGATTTTCCGTGTCGTCGGTCCAGGCCTCCCGATCTTTCCCTCGTTCTCACAAAAAAAGAAAAAGAGGTCTGGAGAAAATAAAACAGCCCTTTCTCTTCGAGTTTTGTGCGGCACGTTTCTCCGTTTACTCCCCAATGCATCGAATTATTTTTCCGTCCGCTGCTTCGGTGCAATCCGATCATTTTATTTCGCTCCGCCGTGACTGCCTGCAACCGGCAATATATTTTCATTCCACAACACCGGGCACGCGACGAAGGCATTGAAGATTGCGAGTGGATAGTTGGAAAATCGAAGTAATGCTGTCCGACCAACCGGCAACTATCGCCATATTTAATTTGTCTTCAAGTCCCAAACCCACTAACTCCATTGCAGTTTATTTCCTTCGACTACTCGCTATTGTTGGCAAACTCAAGGGAATATATAGGGGTATAACAATACTGATAAAGCGTGTGCCTATGTTTTCATACAATAAGAAACAGAATACCTTTTCCCCCTAGTAATCCTTTCTGGCTCAAGAAGCAAGGGATTGTAGCATTGTTTATCCCTGTCATAACTTTAGTACACACAGTAGATAGTTCCTTTTAACATCACTGCAGTGATAAACTTTACTCATATGCGAATTAATTTACAAAATTTGGAATGAACCGGCAAACTAATACCTTTTGTCTTTAAAGAAATATCTGAGGTTTTCCCGGCGTATGTTGAAGCTGTTTCGTGTTTTCCACCGGGCGAGGCTCTCCATCTCCGCCAAGATGGAGAACCTCACCCGGTGGGAAACTCAAAACAACTTCAACATCATTTTGTATATGATTATACTTTTTAATTCTTCGGCAAGGGCGTTCAACTTCCTCTCCCTCCACCGGCACAGTAGTGGAGATGCTCTAATGGGGTGGAGCTATTCAACATTCCATCAATAACTATTGCTTGCATATAGTTTCAGATTCTCGGATTAAGTTGTGTTCAGCGAATGAATTCCTAATCACTCTTCCACTGAAACTAATTGCATTCCAGCGAATATGAAGAAAATCATTCATGCTTACGAAATTATTTAAAATTCTTATTATTTTTCATCAATTGATTTTGGCGTGACTTGGCGGAACGATGAGATACTTATGGTGAGGCAAAAAACTCAGTACTGTTCCACATACTTTTATTCGCTCTCGGCTTGTTTCGACAGCTGTTTTGTCTTGATAATGACGCCATAGCCATCGAAACTAGTCGACAGCAAATCAAAGTTTGTGGAACGGTGCTGGGTTTTTTGCTTCAACACGAATTATTTATTATGTTTTAGAAGTTTTTAGTCTCGACTCATGGTGGGAAAATGTAGCTTTACTGTATTTATTGTTGACTCATAAGTATAATTTCTTGGATTTACTCATCATCATCATCACTGGTCAGCAATCCTATGGTTGGTTTGACGCAGCTCTCCACTCAATTCTCCTATCAGCAAATCTTTTCACACCTACGTATTTCTTCTCTTTCACATCTTTACTTGTTCCATATATTTTGTTCGAGGTCTTCCTTTTCCATTCTTGCCTTCCACTTGTCCTTCGACGATTTTCTTCATCAGGCCATCATGTCTCAAGATGTGGCTTATAAGGTCGTTCTGTCTTCTTATTAAGGTTTTCATGAGGATTCTCTTCTCTCCTACTCTTCTTAGGACTTCCTCGTTACTAACTCGGTCGATCCATTTGATTTTCATCATTCATCTGTAGCACCACATTTCGAAGGCCTCTATCCTTGCTTTCTCCGCTGCGGTCATTGTCCATGCCTCACTTCCGTATAGGAGTATACTCCAGATGTAGGTTCTTATAAATTGTCTCTTTACTTCCATATTTAAGTTTCCAGCTGTAAGCAGGTCTCACTATTCCATTTTAACTACTAAGATTGAGTGGGGTATCACTTTCAACCATGAAATCGAATTTATAGCGAGCGAAATTGATATTGCCGCTAGAACCAATTATTCAGCTCTTTTGTTTTGATTACTAGCTTGCCACCCTACCAACTATGCTAACTAGCTTATTTTGTCGGGTGGCAGGAGTGTTGGCTTTCCATCCCATTGGCCTAGATTAATATCCCGGTGGTGGCGGTGATTTTTTAGAGACTGCTCCATACCTAATCAAGTGCTTTCTGGAGGTGCCTTAAGAACAAAACACCCTTCGTCAGATAGGACCTCAAGTCAAAGTCCCTCGGTGACTTTCGTTATGAGCCAGCGAATTCCGATGCCGGGTTTCTTTCCACCCTTCCTAACAAGTGACCTCAGCTGTAGATCTCCTCTTCCAAAAACTATACCATTAGCTTGTATTGTCTGTCGTTTTAGTTCCATTACGATTCAATTCATTCAACGATTATATAATAGATATCAGCCGAAGCTATCATATGATCATGGCCATAAAAATACTTAGTTCACCGTGGATAATACTTTTATCTCAATGTGGGAAACTTCACTCTTCGGCGACTCACCACCATGCTGTGCAGCCGTTCCGGACTGAATGAAAATTTACCATTAGTGTCGCAGCCGAAGGAATGAATTAATGTCCTTTCGTGGGGAAATCCCTCTTTCGTTCTACCCCGTAAATATCTCACGAGGGTAGCTCGGGGGGGTTGAGGGCAGTTTTCAGGCAAGATACGCAGGCTGGAGGGATGGAACTGAAATTCTTTACCACTCACTTCAAAGTGATATTTATTAGCCATCTTATGAGTCTTGACAGGGAGAATACGTTATCGAATTTACTACTCCTCCTCCTAAGGGCCGCCCAAAAGGGCGGCGTGGTGTGGGAAGGATAAATGGCCCTAAGTAAGAGGCAGATTAGAGTGGGTTATGTGTGTCCAAACGAGGTGAGACTTGTTTTATTTGTTAAGGGTTTCGGGGTGGCGTTGGGCCGGGAGGTCTGCTTGGTGTGAGAGGCGGGTCGCGTTTGATTTGGGTGATTAGACGGATCGCTCGTTTGGTGGAAATGGATCGACTTCCCTCGCCACTCCACCGCTCTCTTTCACGCCCACCAAAAACACCTCTCTCTCTCGTTTGCTATCCAATGTTCCACCTATTGTCTAGTGCGTTCAAATCTTTTTAAATGCTCTACTATAGCCTAAATTACGTGCGAATTTTGTATATTTAGAAAGATATACTCTTCAGGAATCTCAGACTTTGCAAAATCTACATCTACATAGGCGGCTTCAGGGGGGGCACGTGTCCCCCAGACGCTTAAAAATAGTCGATATTTTTAATAAAAATATTATTTTATATAATATTTAAATATGAAAGTTATAATTATTTACATATTCATAACTTTTATATGAAAATTAAGAGTATATTTCATTGAGTAATAGTTGCATGTAGATTTAATCCCAAATATAAGAAGACCGTTAGCCTGTAAGACACTGGTTCCCCCCCCCAGGAAAAATTTCTAGATCCACCCTTATGAATCTACATGATACTCCCCAAGCCGTCTAAAAAGGCGTGTGGAAGGGAATGTTAGGACAGCGGCAATTCCCTTTTTCGGATTCAGCCATACGTGATTCATTTTTGTTTACACTTTTCCCTTGCCTGGATGAGCGGTTGTTTTAAACGAGTTTATGAACCGAAACTCTAATGACGTCATGAAGTTGATTCGGTTGGTGGTAACCTCAGAATTTTATTAACTTATGAGAGAATTGTTGTTTCTAACTCCAATTCTTCTAATGTCATTCTATGAATATCTTACCAATGCGGCAACAAAGCTCTAAACATAATGTCTATTTCATTGTTATTATGTTATCGTTTTGAATTGAAGCTTATAATTAGTAATGACTGTTTTCACCTGTGGAATAAACTTTAGCCAATAATATTGGAGATATTTATGGGAATTAGAATAAGAAAGCATTAAAAACCTAATAAAGTTTTAACAAACGGAAATAATATTTGAAAACCTCATCTGTCTCCGCTGATTTTCCGTTTCATATTCCAAAAATTTCAAAACTAATTGGTTACAGCAATTATAAAAATGGTAATTTTAGCTGTTGACATCCTCACTCGATATGTGTGCCAATTTTGCATGACTCAAATTTCACGCAAACAAGGATAACCGTACTCAAAACTTCGAAATTAAGAATCAGGAGATAACCTAACTGATCTTCCCACTCTGGAACATCCTTTGCCTTTCTTATTATGTCCTCATCCTTCCACGATTGTCTCCATCAGGCCGTCACTTCCTCATTACTTACTCAGTTATTATTTTCATCTATCTTCGGTTGCACTACATTTTAAATACTTTAAATCACGAATTCTTTGCTTATATCAACGCCCAAGCCCTGACAGAGAAATGCTCCATGTATAGGCATATTTCATGGCATAAATGAAGACATTTTCTTTATTCGATTCGAAAAAGGCGGATTTATTAGTCCAAACGTTATTACAGAATTTTTTTCCTTGGGAAATTTAATGTCAAGTCCTCATTGACTCACACAAACGTTGTCAAGTGGTATTTATGACGAAGAAGCGAAGGATGAGGAACAAGTGTCATACACAGATCGCAAAAAATGACCCTTCACAAATTATATGACTTATATTGCCGATTCATTACATTATGGTGAATTTCGAATAAAATTCCGTCGCGAGTGCCTATAGAATCCCTTCGTAGAATATAATGACGCTGCTTCAGATGGTTTTTATTGTTTTATTCCTTTCAAGCCAGAGTCCCGATGTCATTTTTGGAAGGGAGAGAGATTTTTTTCAGCACTGGAGAAAGGAATGAGAGCAATCCAGACGCGCGGTAAAGATTGAAAGATTTCAATTTCCTCTCCCTCTCTCATTCCCTTAACGGATCCAACATCGTTGGTAGAACCGTGTGCTAGAATGTTCTGTCCCTTGAAAATGAGTGCTGCAAAACGGTACTACAACCTTTTCGGCGCAGGTGCCTCCGCCGAGGAATGTTATGGCGTGGACTCTACGTTCGTTTCTCTTTTTTTCGTTCGTTCGTAGTAGTGAGCTTCGAAGAGATATATATATACACAGTCGGAGGAGGAGATGGGAAAAGAAGACTATCGCTTCGGAGGCGGGAGGATGGGTAGGCTTGAAGATGAAATAAATAAATTCGATACTTGGTGGTCCACTGAAAAATGAATAAGGACTCTTCCTCCCTCCTATCTCCACGTGGTGCTTTATTTTTTTTATTCTCGGATGAGTTTCCCTCTGCTCTCAGGGACGCAGCTGCTCCGTTTGATAGAGTAACCACCCTGGGACCCTCCTCTCATTTTATTATAAAATTCCCAACTTTACTCCTCCCTCTCCTGCTCCTCTACCCCTTCCTATGGCAGCCTCGCCCTTCCACTACCCTCTGCCCCCTCTCGATACGCCGTGTAACGTTTGCTCTATTGCTCTATCGATCTGAAAAGAGGTAGCGGGGGAAAAGGGGGATGGATGCATATACCTTTCTTTTTTTTCCTCGACGAAGTTTTTTTTGCCTTTTTCGAACCAATATGCATTTATTTTTTCATTTGAATACGTCGTGTGTCTGCTGGAGAATATTTTTCACCCCTATGTATACTTATATTATTTTTTTCCGCGGATGATAATTTTTTTTACGAGTTCGTAAAGCTGGACGCTTTGGAATATGTACTTTTTTATACTTTATTTTATCTCTTCCCTCCGACGCTCCACTTTTAATTCATTACGTTGCATTCGTTTGCTAATCCGCCGCATTGATTTTTCGCTGAGTTATTCCTCACTCGACTTTTCTTTTCCGTCTATAAAACATTCTCATGGCCTCTCGCGCCCTCCGTCCCAAAATTTTGCAATTCTGTAATTTTTCCGTTCCGATGTCAAAATGTTCGAGTACCCTTGAAGCCCTTTGACATGTCAAGTCGCTTTGGAGACGCTCGTCATTTGTTCGTCGCTACATTCAGCTCTACAAAAGAGTTAATGAATGCGCTAAACTAATGGTTGCCATTCATTGATTTATTTCTGATGCTACTCAATATCCCCATCGAATTATTATTCGTATTTCTCATTCGTTGTTTTATACATCCATGCTATTTACTATGGAAATAAATGCATTATTTTATTTTTCAATTCCTTCCTGCTTTTCACGCTATTTCATGCGAGAATTAGCTCTAAGTTATCTACGAAAAAATAGTCATTATCAGAAATCTTTGCAATTAATAATTAGATTTTTTAAAACTGCATTGATATGTAATATTTTATAATAAATCATTTGACGTTAAAAAATTGGCAGGTCATAATTTTATTATGTAAATATGATTGAATAAAATAATATTCACTCCATTCCACTTACATTTCACGTCATTATAATGGCCTGAAAGAACGGAAACGGGTAGTGTAATGGATTAAAACTTTGTTTTTGTATTTTGATAGAATTATATTAGATAAGCATTCTTAACAATATTTCCCTTCGTTTATCTGTGCATGCTGTTTGCTTGTGCCACTACGAGCTCGGAGGAACGACATGAGATCTGCGAGATATTTGTGTAGCCAGCAAATTTTGCGTCCTTTTTTGAGAATTGCCAGGGTAAAGCCAAATTGCATAAGATAGCATTGTTTATTCGTATTTCATACAATGTTCCTGTGTGCGTTCCATGGAGGATTATTTTTTATTTCATTCAGCTCGTGTTTTCGAATGCAAAACTGGGACACAATTTTTACCATTACAGCAGGACGTGCTTATATCTTCTATCTAAAAATACCTACCTCTCTTCAAATTGGGTGCGGCGTGTATACAAATGCCAGCGCTTTCGTAATGTTGCCTGCAGTTTATAGATGGAAGTCGACAATATGGATTATTTTTTAATCCGTGCATCTTAACACCTATTTTTACCATTTTACTATATACTTTATTAACGTAATTATTGACATTTTATCAAACGGCAGTTATTACATACGGCACATAATGAATGGATATTGTTTAAAATCATATATTCTTAAAATAGCAAACAAACATCTTATCAATGAATATAATTATTATGTAATTTCTGCTGCACCTTTTGGTCTATGTTTCAGCAGAAAAGAGAGGGCTACATAGAAAGACTATCTGACCATTGAAAAAAAAATCTCTGAAATTATTCACTCCGTATATGTGGGCAAAATTAAAGCACTTAAAATGCGTTACCTACCCCAACTATACCATCGAAATGAGATAAAACCGAATAAGAGTGTGTAATCCGGTTGGAGTGGTGGCCAACGTGTTGACCTCGCACCCAGTCGGTCCGGGTTCATACTCCGGCGGTGATAAAAATTTTTCAGAGTGTGCCCTAGGATTTTTGATGATTGTGATTTTTCTTCTTTCTTTTCTCGTTATTTTTCATTGCACGAGTGTTGTCTCCACTATTGGAGAGGTTCTCGTAAACCTGAGTGTGCGAGTGTGTAAGAGCTCAACAGAAATATTTTCCGGAGGCAAATTTTATAGGTGAGAGAGTGTAACAGTGCTATTTGTATCGATCTTCTTGTTATATGTAATTTTTGTGCACTTTGCCCTTAGATCCATTTAATTCCTTCCGTCTATCAAATCCATTGAATAACCTAATCCTTTAACCAAGGCAGAATCTACGGCATTGACTTAGTCAATACCCGAGGAGGAGTATGACGACGATTGAAAAGATTTAGGTGAATATAATATACTGATTGCCTAAATCTATTAAAATTATGATATTTTACCCATTTTGTTTATTGTATATAATAGATATTGAACTTCCAACCGATATAAAAACCGTGAAAAATGAACCTATTTTTGTGAGTTAATCAGATTTATACTATCCATTACGTGATCTCAGAGTTTTCCATGAAAAACAGCTGTCCTAAACACGGAATTTAATGATCGCTCTTGAGTGTTTCATTTGAGGCATAAGTTTTGCACTCTAAGCAATGTACCCTATGATTGCGCTCCCTCCATGGATTAAGTCAAGGGAACTGCGTAAAGGTGGCCACAGGCTGTCCCGTCGAAGCTTGAATTACGCTGCCGGTTTGCTCACGTTTTCATCTATTTTAAGAAATATCCGCAGCGGCGCTGACTACATTGTCTCTTCCGTCTATTCCTCAATTTTTTCAATGGAGAATTTCCGCTTGCTAGGATTTTCATAGAAAAAAATATGAATTAGGTGTACTGTATCATGGCAAATATAAATTTCGGTGAAGATCCATAATTTTAGCATATTTACTAGGGAAATGAAAGATTTCACTTTCTCCCGGCGAATGGCTGACGAACGGCGGTAAATAGTTCGCGGGTTTCTATCTGAGTTAGGATTTCACTCTCCATCCTCACCGACGTTTCGATGAATCACTGATTCATCTTCATTAAGACTCTGAGATGGAGGAACCAACCCCAATGGAAACCCAAGAAAAGTTTACGTTAACTATGAAGTTTGTATCACTGAGCCGTCATCACTGCGATGTTAGCAATTTATTCAGTGAAAACATAGGTTAATGAAGAAATTAGAATGTTATATTTTAACTAGCCGGTTGAAGAATCCTTACGCATAATTTCGTACGCTTAGCTATTCCAGTAAGGAGCATGACCTTAAGAATTCACTCAATTCACTCTTGGGCGCGTGAGGAATCGTGGCACGCTGTTTCTGAAAACATATCCCCCAATGGGACAGGCTGAAAACCGTTTCCCAGTGAATCCAGCGATGATATCCTCCCACTCCCTCCACAGTGCCCCCTGTTAGTCGAGGAGCTATCGGGCCAGAGTGGCCGGGACGATATTAATTGGAGCGGGGAGCGTGAATGGATTAGTATAATGCCAACGGGATCTCCGAAATCTATTTAATCTGCCCCGCGTTAATATTCCGCTTGGAGAGGCGGAGAGAGGTGGTGAGGGAAGGGTGGTGGAATGCGCAGGCGGACGCTGCTGGCTGGAAAGAACGGAGATTGAGTGATACCACATTCTATACGGTCAAGACAAGTGGGGCCCCTTTTGTGCAGTAGATCGTTAGCTGCGCTCCAAGCGGCGAGCGACTGAAACTAAAATAATATGCACTGATTCAATGGGTGAATTGATAAAAAATGTTATTCTTCAAAAATGAGCATTTGATGAAAAAATACTAAAGCATACAAATTTCAATAAATATTTATCTGTTAAAGTACCAATTGCGGACCCAAATTTAACGAATAGAATAAACTTTTATTTTATTACGTCCAAAAATTACTTATTTATTGACTACGCATGTTTCAGAGGTATTGCTTCATCACTAGGTCCAAATCATCAACTGGTATCGCTTCATCAGCAAATATAGACTCGATACGATTAAGCGAAAGATTTGGAACACGTGTAGTCAAAACAATAAAAAAATGCGTACAGTATGAAATAAAAAAAATAACTTTATTATATTAGGAATGCTATTCTACCACATCTCACCAAAGAAAGCTGTATTCCATTTCAGCTAATTTGGAGTTAGGTGATTGATTTACTTCGCACGAGACTGCGGTATTGTGCACGAATTGTGATTAAACGTGGAACAAGCGTGAACCAACCTCAGGAGAGACATCTAGTTGGACACGCTATTTCGTTATTGCTAAGAGAATGAAGAGAAGCATTTATGGCAAAAGGTGCTGGGTGACGATAAAGTTAGTGGAACTGAAACTCTGGTGGACCAATTTTCGGATTGATGTCTCCTGGCTCTGAACCGTCCCTAATGTGACGTTGATTTATCCTCTCCCCACATTTTCACGTTCTGCATGCTTCGAGATTCGATCCCGAATTCTTTTCATTCCGATCAGATCCTGTCGTCCTTAGAATCAACATGCAAAGCAATGGATATCCTCAAAGCAATGCGCGCCGACCGGAAAAAGTGGATTGAAAATTTTAGCGGAGGCGGGGGTCGCAGGGGGGGTGTGTTTGGACTCTGGTCAAGGGAGAGGTAGAAAAACGGGGTGCTGATAGTTTTATGACAGGGGCGGGAGTTATTGTTTGAGTGGTGAGGGGGAATTGGAGGCACTGCGGGGATCATAAACAAAGGAGATTCATTCGCTGCTCCTCCAAAATGCTCATCCACTTACCAGCTGGAAGGACTAATGTGATTAGCGATCTTGCCCGAGTAGTAGTGGGGAGATTGGCGGAAGCTCTGGAGTGGGTGATATGGCCACGTAGGTTGGGGGTTGCCCA
This sequence comes from Ischnura elegans, assembly GCF_921293095.1. Taxonomy (NCBI): domain Eukaryota; kingdom Metazoa; phylum Arthropoda; class Insecta; order Odonata; family Coenagrionidae; genus Ischnura; species Ischnura elegans. The sequence continues at coordinate 17,142,799 of NC_060256.1, forward strand.
TTGAGGGGTGGTCAGGGAGCTTAGGAAAGTGGTCCACGCAAAGCTTTAGCCAGGATCATTTTGGATTTGGGGGAGGAGGGATGGCTAGGAAAATTATAGAGATCCGCGGGTTGGGGCGCAACGAGTGGGGTGCGGGTTTGCTACGGGAAGTAATTGGGAAAATTGGAGAATGGACGATATGAAGAGTTGGCGGGGATGATAAAATGGGATGGGGTGAGTCTTGAAGGGGGATGGGGTGGTGGAGCAGGGTAGCCAAATTTCGAGATTTATATCAAAACGTCCCGGATTTACGGAGGAAATAGGGTGGGCCCTTGCGCTGATGAAATGGGGAATTATCTACCAAATTGCTCTAGTAGTTATGAGAGCATGGTGCTGCTTTTTTCGTCTTTAAGGTGGGTTAAGGTAGGGTGTTTTTTCGTGCGAGGCCGAGGGATGGAGGAGGTTAGGGGCTGTTTGGCTCAAATTTTGTAGTCCATTAGTCCAATTGTAAGAGCTTCGGCAATATTTTTATAATACTTTTGTTAGACCTCAAGTTCCTAGCTCTTAGTGTACGTTTAACTTACCTTATGGATTAAGTAAAAAAACTTAGGCCAAATAAAAAACTTCGTAAGCATTCAAACATATTTTGCATGACCAATTTCGTTTTGTTGCGACATCATATGGTATTTCAAAGCACGTTTCAAAGCGCTGCATGAAAGAAATGACCAACTGCAGTGAAGTTTTCTCGGGTTTCGCACCGGCTCAGGTCCTCCATTTCTCCTTCCAACGTTTCGATGGACAACTCGCTCATCGTCATCAGGGATTCAGGAATCCAATCAACTCAAACAAATATCAAACCAGAAATTATAAAAGAAATGACCAAGTCTTTGCACTTGCTTCATGCTGTGCTTCGAAATTTGTCTTCACTAAATAGCGACAAATTACGACTCTGAGAAATCTGGAGATTCGGCTTCAAACTTTGGGTAAGACAAACGAACATCATCCTTGGTGTATACCATCTTTTATGCGAGCTTCTAACTGCACAGTAGGTTAGTGGGGGTGGAAGGATAGCGACATAATGTCAAAAGGTGGGGGACAGTCGTGTGAAGGGACTGTTAAAGTGCATTATTATGGAAAAGTCCTCCATAATGACAATCTAACTAATTTGCTATTATGTAACGAACTAGGGGGTAGGAGGGTCGGGGGACGGGCGGGAAGCTAAGGGGATGAAAATGGTGAGTCTGTGAGCGATTAGATGTTGCCAGGTTGGGGGGGGCGGGATAGTGAGGGGTTAGGAAGTTAAGTGATGAAGGGGAATGGGATAGGAAGAGAACATCTTTTGGCAAATTTCCGTCGTCGTGGTTGAATAATAAATGTAATAAACTTCCATGGATTGTTGCGTGTGCATCTGATAAGCTTTTTTATTTTAAAAAGAAGGAATTTAATCAAGTGAAGTGAAGGGATTTTATGTTCTTGTCAGGTTTTTATTTTTAAATAATTTAATTTCACCATTCCCGTGTATGTGAATCCGGTAGCTGGAATTAGGTTATGCTGATGTCACAATTGGCATAATATTTGCATTTAGAAAGCTTCTATTCAAGACATTTTTTAACGTATGGCTAAAATTTGGTCTGTTAGCTACGATGTAACCATAGGATTATTTTTTTTGTGGTTTTCTCTAATGGTACGAAAAATTAAAGGAAAACTTCAAACATATAAGCCATAACCATAGAAGAAGATCCTCTTTTTGGATAGGCATCGTTTGTATTCATTTATAAATTAAAGGGTGCTCTCTGGCAATGATTTTACCCACAATGAATCGCATTAATGTCTCATTTGAACTGGTGTAATTTCTTCATCTCTACGGCAGTTGGCCGCTATCGCTGGGCAGACAGCGGTTACTCATGTCGATTGTAGTTAGGATAGGAATTGTACCAGTAAAGGATGTGATTTCGACTATATAACTGTCACTACCTAAATTTATGGTTGGTCATGGAGATTACTCGGACTGGAGTTTTTCATTCATGACTACCAACTTGATTTGCTTAGATTTTATAGCGCCAGTGCATGCCCATTAAATCGCATAGCTTCTACTAGTTCTTTATAATTTAAAAGCGGTCATTTTTACCCTAGCATATGTAATTCAATTAATGAAGGTGATGTGAAGTATAGATGCATGTAATTAGCTAAACTTGTACACCTACAACAAAGAGTGCAGCTCGTGTACATCCTTAAATTAAGTCTTTTTTAACCTTAATCCATCAGTTAAGTCTTTCTTAAAATTATAGAGAAGAATAACTAAGATTTACCATAAGTATCCATTTTACCGGCGCTGAAGGCCCTTTCTGACGCTTTTTCTTCGCCTCTTTTCCTATATTAAACTTTACAATTACATGGTGTGATTCTTTTCCAATTTCCATGTATGTAATTTTATTGTGGCACCTCGAATCAGTTTGTTTTTTTCACAATTTTCACCACCTTTACATTGTGGCATTTTTTAGTGTCTCCCCCCCCCAAAATTTCTGGTACCCCCCCCCCCCCCAGAAATTCCTCGAACTTCCTCCGAACTTATCCGCAGAACTTCTCCCGCTAAGGACTTTTCGCGCTAAGGTTTTTCGCGCAAAGGATTTTCGCGCAAAGGCCCTGTAGCAAAAGGCCCTGTCTCGCAAAATCCTGTCTCCGGAAAATCCTGTCTCCGGAAAATCCTGCCTCCGGAAAGCAGCATCCGAAAGCAGCACCGAAAGCAGCACCGAAACCAGCACCGAAACCAGCACCGAAACCAGCCCCGAAACCAGCCTACCTGCAATCCAAGACTTATATAGGACTACTGCGGAGGAATACTTACTCCTTGTCAAGCAAGGGGAAATCGGTGCTAAGTCCATAGTATTGCACTTTGGAGTGAGAAGTTTTACCATAGTCCTATCACAACTCTCTCTCCCTCCAACACCTCACCCCACTACGTCTTTCCCCTCCTTGTGTTCCAATGAATATCCCTGTGATTCGACTGATGTCTCCAACCCAGAAGTTGAGGGGAAAATTCTGGCTGGTATGCTGTTAACTCAAACCCAGGGACGAGGTTTTGCGGATCAGCCTGTCACCAGGGGCAGTGGCGCAGCAGATGAATTCGCCTTGGGTACCCCCTCCGCTGCTTGGAAAAACCCCTCCCCTCAAATCCTGTCTCGTCTTGCAATAGGCAAGATCTCTTGTGCTCGAGCCCTGGTCGTTGACGCATGCCTAGTGAGACATGGCAAATTTAGAGCAATTATTCTGCTGGTATTTAGCTGGTAATGTTTCCTATGGGATCATGAATTACTATCATTGTTTTTTGTAATGCTTCTGATTTTGAATACTCTACTTGGAATAGATTTTGAACGAAAATACTCGTAAATTTTTTGGCAACCTTTTTCTTGTGAGCTGATTTTCTTATTTGTGGAGTCTTTCCCTGATCCAGTTTGTGACCGACGGTTGGAGTATTTCCCTATGTCTGGGCTTACGTGAACAATCAACCAGATTTACGACGTAACGCCACAGCATTTTGAAAGTTAATGTTTTAGACTTCTTTTTTAACACGTGGCTAAAATTTGGTCACTTAGCTACGATGTAACCGTAGGAATGTTTTTGTTTTGATTTTCTCAAATGGTACGAAAAATAAAAGGAAAGTTTTAAACAAATAAGTCACTCGAAACCTATTCCCTGTGAGGCAACATATATCGTCGTAGCCAAAACGTTAAGGCATTGAAAAGTCGATAAAAAGTTACTGGGATGCTCATGAAGTGAAAAGTCGAAATTATATTCGTGCCTTTTGAAAAATAATTTTGCGAATTACGGGGGTAAGCATTAAAAGTTAATAATCACATATCGTATGGTAAGATCCACGGTGTAATTATTTGATCATTGTGTTTAAGAGCTGTACACCAAATTATTGCTCTGAAAAAATTATGAGCTGCATTAACTATCTAAATCTAAACTATCTGCAATAACTAACTTAAATAAAAATTTAAGTGTTTTATCAAGAATTTACAAATTTTCCTGGTCGTCTCGCGTGCACTTGTGCATTATTCGACGCTTACGAGATTATTGGATCGGCCGAGTAAGTAACGGCGAAATCCTAAGAAGAGTAGGAGAGAAGAGAGACCTCATGAAAACCATGACAAGAAGACGGAACAACCTTATAGCTCATATCTTGAGATATGTTGGCCTGATGAGGAAAATCGTTAAGGAAGAATTTGATCGAAAGATCGCAATAGGAAGACCTCGAATGATACATAAGGAATAGCTAAAGAGAAGAATTACGTCTGACTGAAAAGATTAACTGATAGGAGATTCTAAGATTGTTGAACAGTTATGATGATGATGCAAGATTATGTTTTTCAGACAATATGTCAAGCGTACATATTTTGTGCCCATCAATAATTTCCTAGCGACCACTTCATCTTTTTGCGTTCTGGACGCCCTCTGTCCGCTATAACCCGAGCCTTCCTCGCACCGTTCGTAATTAATGGGACTGTAGTCACCACAGGCAAGTGAATAAGAAGGCATAAAAGAGAACCAAATTCTTTACCTCTCGGCCGCCAAATGGCAACAAACAGGTCTGTTCGCCAGCGGCGGCCCATCCGAGCCATTCATGCGGGAGATAGCTAAATCCTTCCGCTAGGCGGAGCGCGTAATCACCTCGTGGACGAAACGGAGACTTTTTGACGCGGAGGTGACTTGGCTATTGGCCGTGTTCGGCCGGCCCTATCCGCGTATATGGTACCCAGCGGGCGGTATGCGGATCCGGTGATGTTAGTTCAGATTGATGGGTGGTGGAGGCGCGCCGAGTGTTGTCTGTATGTGTGTGTGCACTTTGACCTTTGCCCTAGCGTTTTGCTCATGCCGTCGATTTTGCATGAGTACGATCGCACCAGCTGCTGCTGCCGAATGAACATTGTGCAAAGATAATTTTCTTTTCTTCAGCCCTCGTGTCGGGTGTTCATCACAAAACGATAAACTTCAATGCATAAGGCGTTTCAAAATGCCAATGAGGGATTAATGAGATGATTTAAGATGCCATTGATGGATTGTTTGAGCACGCGCGCTCCGGCTGCTGGAATGAACGTGATTCAAAGATAATTTTCTTTTCTCCAGCCCTCATGTTGGGTGTTTGTCGCAAAACATTAAACTTAAATGCACAAGCCGTTGCAAAATGCCAGGGAGGGATTGAGGCGTTATTAAGTGCATCAGATTGTTTGATATTGGCCAGCCCTAGCATTTGATGCTTGCAATCTTCTATATTATTTCTACTGTATAGATACCTTTTTCTCAACTTATATGCAACCAAACTCTTCAAATGAGGTACCAAAATGCACAGAATTTATCAGAGAACATGCGACGGCATATCTTACTTCCTACATATTGCTATTGTTTCATAAAATTGGTTTTTTAATAATAAAAAAACGGTAAATATTCCTGACGTTAACGGTGCACAAACTGATACATTTGTTCATTTGCAAAAATATCTCGCATTCTTTAAATAACTTTTATCAAAATGCGGCTGATTCCACATTCGAGTCTCCTGTTGAAATGTAAGTATGAGTCATCATGTGCGTTTAACAGAGGATAGTGTAATTACTTCCAATGTTGAGTTTAAAGAGGTCCTCTGACCTCAATTTGTACATGAACATTCCAATTAAATTTGCACATAAGACCCTGCCTTTTTTTCTACATTTTAAAATTAGAAACGCGCCTTTCCCTCTGTGGACACGCAATGAAAAGAGAGGGGGAAGCCCGCTGGGAGCGGGCGCTGCACGCTCGTTTTTAGAAAAATTCCTCAGTAAATTGGTTAACCTTGCTAGTGTAGGGTGATTGATTATTTATGAGGGAAATGTTTCATTATATGGGCCATTCCCCCAAAATTTGACGAGGTTGTTCCCCCATTGGTCACCGATTTCGACCAAGTATGAAAATCGTCTTCATTTTTTTCGTAAATTCTCAGCGTCTTTTAGTGATAAATACAACGGTACAAAATATTACAATATTGTAAAACTGAAATATTACAAGAGCGGATTCACATTGGACGTAATCTCTCCAAAAATACGGGAGGCAGAAAAGTATCATATGACTCAAATTAAAGTTTGAAATTTGAAAAATTATATTTATTGCTAATTTTATTGTTTTTACAATTTTGTTAAGTTTAAAGCAAGTATAAAATTTCAACTCTATTTTAAAGATGCAGCTTCGCTCTCGATTTTTCTCATTTTATCCTGCTATCCCATTTTACTCGCATGCTCTTTTTATGTTCTGGCTTTTCATAGCTTTACATGCTTTAGTTCCAACAGCTGCCGCTCACCCATGCAATAGGGCCATCCATGGGTGTCATGCAGCGGATTCTTTGAGCCTTTTATCAAACGATTACCTTTCTGAACTATTTTGCCCGCTATGACAAGAGGCCGTGGTTAGGCCTTCCCTCATTTTTTTATCTTATAACTAATAATTACCCTTACCAAAGTTATTTAACTGGTAGGGGAGGGTTGAATTTGCATTGTATAAAAATAACAAAAATCAAAGGGTTAGCATAACGTTTAAAATAGATAAGAAATTCAAATTATTGATAAACTTTACACAATTGGTAAAATTTCATAACCAACTCTATTAAAAAACATTTCAATTCAATACCTTTAAAATGAATCATTGAATACTTAGCTATATTCCTTATTTCTGAAGCTATAGCGTCAAATGCGAGTACGCTTTCGTAAAATTTTAGTTTTTCCGCGTTGTAATATATTGTAAACCGTTGCATGGAGATGTTACTTAATGAATTGGGGATTTATTTTTTCTAATCAATTACAGATGATTTTCCGATTTTGGTTGAAATCGGTATCCCCTGGGGAAAACATCCCATCGAATTTGGGTCCAATGACCCCCATGTTTTATAAATTTTAGAGTAAAGAACTTTATTTCTTGGAAACTTGGTTCTGTTATTTGAAATGAATGTTATATCTGTTAACTGGATTTTTTTAAAAAGTTTTTATCGTCTCCGATTAACTCTAAAAAAATATTAATATGTATTCGTCCTTCAGTCTATAATTAATAGTTAGAACCCTCTTGCTGATGAGAAGCGGTTACAATTTCATCATTCTTTGTATCGTCATGGTCCATAAGCCACACCATTACTAATTACCTGCTTAAAACACTATTATTCGGTCAATTTATGAAGTATGATGTAGATGTATTTTATAAGAACTGGCTGACATAATTACTAATTGCTAATTAGTTGCTTAGTAGACCTATGGATTATAAAGATGTGAACTGTGAAACTCTGCGACGCACATTGAAGTTTAGTGTCCAAAAACCAGGTTAAAGAAAAAATAAAACCGTATGCATTACAATTTTGATGGTATTTTTGGGTAAACGGAATATTAATTCTTTCCATACGTAACAATTCAAGTGTATATATTGCTTCCAAGGTCACCGGAGATCAGTTCAAACCTTACACTACGGGGAAAAATAGGTCAACTTTTTGAAAATCATATTTTTTTTCATTATATGTTTTCACCGATGAATTTGCTTCATAGTCACGAAGCAGCGGTATTCCACTTGTCAGAGGAAATTTTTATCATAAAATATGCCGTGATAAAGGCTAAAGTGATTAATTACAAATATTTGAGCACAAAGACTTAAAATGTTACAATAAAATATTAAATGACATAGAGTTTTAATAGTCATTAGTGATTAAATAAGTGGTGAAATAAAACAAAACATTTCATGGAGAGAAATATTATTCAATGAATCAAAATACACTGACCTTTTTTCCCCTTTTGGAAGAAAATAAATTTCATATATTCGACGCCCTATTTATTTTCTGCGATAGCTGGGAACAATTTTCAGTGAAAAAGTGCTCTGGCTAAGAGGTCGCCAGTCATCCTAATAAAGATAATATGTGTTCCAACTCGATTGCATTCATACGCGTTACACATCGAGTCTAATAGTCGACTGTCTCATAATAAAGTTTTTTTTGATATTCCATAGGGTATTTTGAGAAGGATATTCCTTTGATGCCGTCATTTCGCTAAGACATTTGAAGTAAAATGAACGCTTCCAGGGGGCACTTGATGTCAACTTGCACTTTCCATTCCACGGAGTGCAACAATGCACTTTCCATTCCACGGAGTTGAGGCCATCACGAAACACGGCCAAGTAAAGGGACACGCGCTTATCCATCAAGTATTTGGACGACGAAAAAAAGGAATTAGATTGCCTTGTTTGAATTTCCTTCGCCGGCCAAACAATAGCAGTCCACTGGAAAAGCAACTCATTTTTTCGCTGAGGGATAGGGGCGGCACAAATTTTGTTCTGATACTTTTTCCTCCCATTAGCGAATGTTTTGCGTATATTTCATTCTGTACCTCTTCATTAATGGGGTTTGCGGTTCAGCTTCTCCTTGTTCTTTCAAGCCATCTAGTTTTATCTCCTCCATTCATCTATGGCGTTTATCCTCTAGGCTTCTATATCTATAACATTGATTCTCTGCTGTCTAGCGTCACGGGCCTGTCGGAATGAAGTGCGGCTGGCGGCAGTTGCTGTGGTTTTACGGTCCCGCTGCTTGTTGACGATGCAGAGTTTCGCCATTCCATTGTTTGCGCGCGAAAGAGCGAGCCTGCTTAGGCGCGGGAAATCTGTGCCGCGGCTTCGTTATGGGCTTGGGCGGCTCTCGGTCGTTTGTTTTTCATCGGGCTGCGAGTATCGAAGTTGCTAGCTCGTTTCTCTGCACCTGCTTCAAAATTCGTCTCGCTCAGTGTTCTTTTTTGTTCTCTTTCATTATCCCGGTGGATTCGAGCGAGATTCATAGTGTCATATTGTTGTTGTGTGTTTTTCCATTGTTATTGATTTATTGCTGCTCTAACACAATGGCAGGACAATTCTAATGTAAAATTCAATTTAATCAATTAAAAAACCGTAAAAATATAATATAATTAATAAATGTTATTCGTATATTTTATTCGGGAAGATAGTTTCAAAGTTATAGTGAAACGATGATCAAAAGTGTTTTTGAAGATAAAAATAATGGCTCAACGAATTAAGGAGAGCAATCGAGAACAATAAAATACTATAAAATTAGAAATATCTACGAAACGCCAAGCACAATGAGCTACCTATATAAATTCCAAGGGAATTAAATTGGCTGGTCACAAGACGAAAAGACTCTATTGGACACTATGTTGGTGAATTTGCTAGATAACTAAGAGAAGGCAAAGTTAGCTGAGGAAGCCTTACAGCAGCAGTATAGGTATTTTGCAAATCGCCGAAGTTACGAATTCAGAAGACGAAGAAATGGATGCATACCAGGTAAATACTTTCATTTTCCCGCTAAGGTGTTATTTTTTCTTCTCCTTCTTTTTCCATTATCCTTATGTATTGACTGAACAAGTATGTTCTATAGTTCATACCTAACCCCTATAATAACCTAAAATAATGAATTGGAGTTGAAAAATGTGTATGTAATACAGTTTTGAAGTACCAATTGATTCCCCGTACACATTCTTGTTGGGCTCACTCCCTTCGAAGCACTGCAAATTATGATATGCCAATAGTTATTATCAATCAAGCACCATTTTATTGGATGTGGCATTGAGATTGCCCCCAATCGCAATTTTTTTGCAACTACGTCTGCATTTCTCCTATACTTGGTCTCACTCTGCGTCGCCATCATGGTGGGGGTAACATGATTGTTTTTGGAACGGAAACAACTAATTATTCGGTCTCTTAGTGAGTAGTTTTCAAAGTTGGTGATGTCTATCTGATTGGAAGAATGCTTCATTTAATAACCAGGGACATAAGAAGAAAAGTCAAAACAATGAGTAACGAAAACTGCCGTGGGCGTAAAGAAAGCGTCTCACCGATGCTAAACTAAATAGGCTGGGAGCCTCTAAAGACTGCGCGCTAGGATTAGATAGGTTCAGGAGTTGCTAATGGACATCTTTAATTGGCTCTCAGAAAACATCATATTAGAACCTCACTTTATTAACTTGCCCAAGAGAAAATATAAATCAAAAGAGATATTTTGCACAACTAATAGGTATGGGAATTCGTTTTATCCCCTAACAGTATAAGACTTCAATAAATACGAGGCGGAACTTCGTCAGACCACTTTCGTTTTAATTGTTAATGGCTTTTGTGCTAACACTGCCTGCCACACACCTATTGAGGCGGCTTGAAGGGTAGTATTTAGGCGTAGATGAAGTCTTTGTTAGCACTATAGTCTCAAATGTAAGGAGTTTTACTTGCCCTGACTCCTTGTGCCACACACATCGCAGTTAATGTTTGGCATCATTGCTCCCCTCGCATTGGTTCTCAGATTCCGTTGACCTGTCCTCTTTTGCTTGATCCGTCTACCTCAGACGCGGTCTTGCCCGGTGTCGCATTATCTTAGAATAAGCCAGAACTGACTTATTCAGTCAACTCTCCGTTCTCTTTTTTTTTCTTTTTGGATACATCCAACTAACTTCATTCCCTTGAATATTATCTTGCTTATAATTTTTGGTGTTTGTTTAAGTTTTCTCATTTTATAGTATTTTATACTACACCATTGTCCTCCTTAATTCCTCAAACCATATGTCTTTCGTAAAAACTTACTGCTAAAATTTTTACATTATTTATCCTTTGCGGGCGACAATAACATCTCTAGACCAATGATAAGATTACAAATTTATGGTATGATAAAGTATAATTTTTGTCTAGTTAGATACGGTTCTGAACAATATTATTTGACATGAAGCATACTGATGTATATCACCGAAAATGTATTGATTTCTCTTTCATTTTAACGCTATAAAACACTAATTCGTTATAGAGATATACGAATTCTTCAATGAATTATTATTAAAACTAGTAACGTAGCATCACTTCTAGGTAAAATGCCAGTTTTTTTTAGAGGAAAATACTTCATCGCCATCCTATAATCAGTCCTAGAAAAAGATTCTAGGTCATACTTTTGTAATTTGGAACGAAGGCTCGCCGGAGGCCAGCGTATTTCCACCTTTTCCCATCAAAACAGTCGCTCTACACCGTGACTCACCTACATAGCTGGAGTATTTGGTGACTTGAATATCAAAACTGCTTGGATTTCGTTCTGAGCCCAGCGCAGTAAAACCCGTAATAGGATTTTCCGAGTCCTGATGATGGTGTCATATCCTTCAATAGGAAAGTCCCTCAAATACGCATTCAGAGGCACGTTTTAATGTGGGAATGGAAATTGAGCGGACCTATTCCAAAATCGCCCGACAGCCTCATCGCTCGATGATGAACAAATAATCCGCAAGGGTGCATATTTCGGTTAGTTCATTGGTTTTGTTTTCTAATTGTTTCCTGAACCTGTGATCTAGTGCTACTCATTAAAGAGAAGCCATTTAGAGCAATTTTATGCGTTATGAGATATTTTCCTACTGGGAAATGGTCTTATCATCTCGATTTTTGTATCTGGGAAATTTTTTTACTGATCACCAAATTTTATGCATACCCTCCGATGTTTCTATTTTCAGTGCGTTTTTCTTCATATATGAATAATTCATGGGATGAATTGAATGAAGAATGACAAATATAACCTAAGAAATTAGATCCGCATTACATTAGGCACGTAAGTGGAATTTCAGGAATGAAGACAGTGAAAGTAGGCCGACAAATTTCGGAATAGGGAAGTAAAGACCGCGTCACAAATAAAAGCGAAACATAGTTTGCTGTGCGAATAATTTGTTTATGAGCATTTATTAGGTTGAAGTAACACTTAAGTATGTTGTTGGATTGGATTTTGAATATTGATATAATGCTCAATTTTGCCGTGTTGAGAAAAAGAAGTGTAAATGTGTTGAAGGAAATGAAAGCCAATATCTCTAGGGATGAAATCTTGCGACAAGGTGTGCAATTATGTACTCAAGAAAAGGAGCAGCGGATTTTAATTTATTTTACACATCATGAGATAAGATAATCATCACCACTTGTTTCATATTAATGCATTTTACGTTAATGCATCATAAAATATTCTTTAAACGCAGTCTTTCATGGTAAATAGCTCATACGATTGATTGTAGGTATTTCATTCAGCAGATTCTCCAATTTTAATTTTGTTATCTTTTCAAATATATGTAAGTTAATATGGCCTGTTCTTAGTTGCTTGGAGTAACTTTGATTTCAGTCGCATCATTTAAGGCAATGGTACCATTTGAAGTTATTATCTATAAATATTTTGATGTCTTCATTCGACAAAACCCTCAGCCATTAGGGTATTTTTAAGGGTTGATTATCCTAGATATACGAATGATTTATATATAGACTTTGCGTGACTTTGCGTTTATTAATTAAACAGTCATCGACGTGACACAAGCGAGAGAAGAAACAGTTAAACTTCAAGAACACCAACTTATTTACTGGTTACCAACCAGACCGCACCGACAATTAACAATCGATAGTATCGATCAAAGGTATCGATACACCCAGTATCGCAAATAGATAGGAAATACATACATCACCAAATTTATGCATTCATATTTTCTCGTCGTATACCCAGAAATTGCCACATTCGCAATCAAGCACTACATTCACTAGCTTCACTCATCGAGTGTATTTGGAAAATACTATCTTTAACCTATAAAATGCAAATAAGTCAGCCTTTTATCATTACCTTTAGGACATCACTTGTATCCTATTCTGATTCATGGAAATTGTGGTAAGATATTTAGAGCACTGTGCCCATTCTCTTGGTTATCGTAGACCAAGACATTCTTTAAGCCGGAAAGCGAGGCTCTTGACTTAGGCATGGTTCCTGGGAACGAAAGTGCACAAAGAAGTTGGATTTTAAATATTAATCGCCTGACCCTACTTTTGACCCGTTGATTTAAAACTTCCCCCGATTCTTTACGGTTATTTGTGTTCCTTCGTGTGTGCCGCGAGAGCGGTATTATTGACTATGTATCGCGTTCTCCGGGTCTCCTATCAGGGTTCTAATGCCTTATTCAGTTGGCCTTGTAGCGCATCTCCCATTGTCATGCATACACAGTCATCTCCCGCTCTGAGCTCGCGCTCCACAATTCCCTCGAATTGAAAGGGATTAATCTTTCAAAAAAAAAAAAAGGAGAAGGGCTTTTACCTGAAGTCTTGCGCCGAAACTCGATTCAATTCTCTTCTCGGCTCACACGAGAAAAAATTAACATCCTACGACGTGCACGCTCACGATTTCAATGCATGCCAATTAAGAAGGCAAATATGGACTGTTTCGCTCATTAAAATTTCTACTCGAAAAGATACAGTAAATGTTTTAAAAAAATTTATCATTTCATTTTTTTTATTCGAGAATTCTTTCTGCCTCAGAGATCCTATACGAGAACACCTCCCTATCTCTTGCTTTTCCCACTTTTTTTTATAAATGGCCGATTCTTCTTTTTTTTAAACGATTTCTTTCCCATTCCTTGAACGCTCTCTATGGAGCGGTGAAATTACTTTTATTTTTGTACCGTAAAGTCGATGGCTTCTCTTTCGACGTCATGCTCTGAACATACTCTCATTTTGCACCATTTATATGTCCTTTATCATTTTCTTTTTCTATTTTACTTCGTGAACCTCATTGAATTAAGAATTTGGCCTACATTTACCGTCGCTATTCCTCTACCATCTATTCTTTGAATTTCCTATCTTTGCGCAAAATGATGGTGAGTGTTCTTAGCATAGCTTTCGATTGTAGTATTCCGTCGTCTCGCGCAAGAGCTTTTTTAAAAAGGAAAACTAAATAGATTTTATTCCATTCTGTCAAAAACATTTTGTGAGGGAGTCAACTTAAAGTTCTATTTTATGCAAGTTTGTCTTCACTTTGCTCGTAATAATAGTTATTGATGTTATAAAAATTACGTCTTGTGATATACCTATGTATGATAAATTAGGAGAATTTCAAGACAAAAATATATTTTTTTTTCATTTAAAGCAGTCTCAATGAAATAAGCTGCCTAAATCAGCCATTAAACTTTTATACTCACTGCTGGTGCTGTTGTTTTTTGCTGTGAGTATTGTCTGTTAAACGCCACTTCTGAACCTATACGAGCGAGTTACTGCTTTTCCTCCTTATTATAATTAACGATGCTTTCCAGCCCTTAACTGTCTAACTATATCAATCAGTAATGAATTGACGGTAGTTTCGATCAATGACTTTCGTTATTCCTCACCAGTAACATTTGCCAAGAGTATGCTTTTGATATTTTGGAGAAGGTTAAACCTTTCAGCAATTATATATCTGCATCAAGTATGGATCGTTGAATGGATATGGGGATAGTACCTGAAGGTGTTTCGTGGAGCAAAAGATTCCAGTTTCATATTTTTAATTATCTAAAATTTTTGGCATTTGGATAATCACGCGTGCATAATTAGAAGAACGCATGAATTTTGTGTTCTTAGATAACTGGGTATCCGCATTCCGGATACAATTGTATTCGAATACGCTTGTATAGGTTTGTATTTTGTTTTTTTTCCCTCTTGCTTGCTGTAGTCTTTTTTTTCTCTGTATATCTGTCAAATGATTTTCACTGAATTGTTTTGCACTTGTAAATTATCTCACGGGCCAAATGGCCCATGATAGTTAATTGATTGAAATTAATAAAAATAGAGATTAAGAGTTTCATTTTGCAATCGAAAATTGGTTTACGAATGCGAAGGATTAATGAAAAAGTTTGCTAGGAATTCAGTCCATGGAATGTTTTTGTTCTTTTTAATCTCTCGGGTTGATATGTACATTGGTTCTGTAGCAGAAAATATAACCTATAGAAATAAACGTTTTCCTCGGCGAGCTAGAGGAGTTTTCTTATGCTGAAGTTTCTTGCTCCGTCCGACCTTATTCTCGGCCCCAGAAACACCTCCACCAGTTCAGAAATGCTTTGAGCATTTTTTTTATTTCTCGGAAAACTTTCTTTATTGCACTTCGGGAAACATTTTCACGCGGTCGTTTCCAAGCTCCCAGTTCCCAAGGTGCCCTTCGATTCGCCGCATGCAAATGGAGGGACATTGCTTTATATTTTTCACCATTCCGATCTACGCATTATGGCTGAGAAAACTGCTTCTGATACCCATTCTAAGGCTCTACATATGGTGTTCGTTCAAGGGGTTAAGATTTTTTTTCAACGAAACACTGAAATAATCTCATAGTTTTTACCGTATTGAATTAATAATTAATTTATTTTGTCTGTATTTGAGAATATGGGGACAATAAACTTTCATTTTGGAGTTCTTCTCGGGGAGTTCACCCAGTTATTCCTGCCTACGAAACACGACGTGTGCTTCCCATTTTAAAAGTTTGTTTATTTCACCGTGTCACATTTTACACTGAACGAATCGTTGGTCGTCCTCAACAGTTGGTTTTAGGGGTCGTGTGATTGTAGAAATAAATAAAATTACTGTGTTCTATTCATTCATCATTCATTCTAATCATCAGTCATTCATTCATTCATCAGTCATTCTAATCATTCATCGCCTGATGATGCGTCCTGCAACGGTCGCGAAAGCTTGCACGACAAAGCGCAACACGCAGCTGCACCCGGAAGCCGTTATCAACGTTACTGAGTTCTATTCCACACTATATTTTAAATAGCACGACCCGGGTTTCAGAATCTCATGCTATCATCAGGTACAATTCGATGGGTGGCTTGCACTTAAATAGAGAACCGTGGGTGGAGGGGGGTGGGTTGAAAAAAAAAGATTGGTGGGAAGGAACATTGATGACGGGTAAAACTGATTTTGAAGAAAGGGGTGAGGGAAGGCCTTGGGCTGGCTTGCATAGGCTAAACGACACCGGAAAAAAGATAAAGGGGAGGGGGGTTCTCAAAAGGCTTAAAAAGCATGAGGAAATGAAGGTTGAGGGTCGTAGGGGGATGGTAGTGTGACGTAAAGTAATGGTGACTGGGAGGGGAATAATGAAAGTTTAGTGGGGCAATTCACAAACTCAAACTGTTCTAAGAAGTCCATTGTTCTCCCCTTGTTACTAAAATGTAAAATCCTAGGTTCGAAATTGCACCAATGGTTGTCGTAACATAAATGTTTGGCTATTCTAGAGAATTCGTCGTTATTTAAAAAACTTTTTCGATGTATGAAATTTGCATTTGAATAATTTTCTCTTCATTTCTTATACCATTTATGCATTTCAATTAAGGTTTCCAAGTATTGCTCAATTGACATCCAGTATTACATCTGGAGTTTTTTGGCTCAAGACGAATTTCGATGGCTTTCTTGAGGTGACAGTTCCAGTAGCCTAAATATCGGCTAAGAAATACCTTCACCGCTCTTTTAGCCTCATCTCATTCGTTTATGTATACATCCGCACAAAGTAAAATGATCGTCATCTCTACCAATCTGCAAATAACGGAATCATTTCTTTTTAAAGTTTCACTTATCAATGTTACCTTACTCAAATATTTTTCCTCCAAGGAACTGAAAAGACCGTATGAAAAGCTGCTGTTATATTGAATTTTTTTAAATTAATCGCGGTGTTTCATCTTTGTTCAATTGTCAATTCTTTCGACCTTCTTTTTTCTTTTGTTACGTATGAATGACGATTTTTTTCATTTTTTGCACTAGTTGTACGTTGTCTTGTGAACATAAAGGTGGTCAATTAAAATCATGTTTTCTTGATATGTCTGCGTCCATCTCCATTATTGAAATGAAGAATGAATTAGCAAATCCAACAAAAACAGATTAATGACTGGTTCCCGTTTGGGAGTGAATGCGATTGGCTGCTTGCAGGGGCAGTTGTCCTGTCCCGGTGCATATGTTTTATTTTGGAATACTTTTAGATACGTGATTTTAATTCGTGCTTGTAATGTGTAAAGACTAAAATAGTTACAATGGACGCATTAATAATATTTTTATCCACTTGAAAAAAAAATAACTGCCGTATCCAATGATGAATATCAAGTTTCTGGCAATTTTTTTTACACCTGATCAATCAGTTCTGTCACGTATTTACGTGATGGGAATGATTCCTCCATATTTCTTCTCCAGACCATTAATTTGCATTCAGCTACTTTTGCATCAAGAATCCATTGTTGAACTTTTAGGTATATCTCTAACTTGACGAAAAATGTATTATAATTTTCCCTACCTATAAAGTTAATTAAATGGTAGCAAATGAAAAATGGAAGATTTTGAATATTTGATACGATCTTCTAGTATACTCTTCCTAGTAACATAGAGTCGTACCGGATTGTTTGTTGATTAATTCCAACTTTGATTGATTTTTTCCAGTCGTTTGCGTGTGTGCCTTTTACCATATTCAGGTTCACTTCAGCGTAACAAGCCAATAGCTCTATGATCACAAATATGTTGTTATAATATGGCAACCACCTTCTTTACTGTTTAACTTTTTCCCACGTGATCTTGAACCGTGAAATCGTAGTGCCCTTCGTTATCACGGATTAAGTCAAAACTCATGGTGCTGTCGGATTCTCGTATTTCTATTACAACATAATAGGGATTCTTGAAATGATTTTCCCCCAATTCTGATATTCCACTGGTGGATTTAAAGCTTTTGTTTTGGCTTTCCAGTGAAACGAAATCATGCATTCAATATTCCAGGTATTGATGGGAAAAAAGTTTTTTTAGATGGACGAATTAAAGTGTCGGATGAAAAACTTTTTTTCCACGAAAACGTTCCTTTCACATTTTTTTCCTCATTGCATTTATTTGTATCTGGAAATGAATGTTATCGGATATTTTATGATTATATTATTCTTAAACACCTAAAGCTGTTGTCACCTGTTTTTCTGAGGATTATCGGGACGAAACTAATTGTTCAAATAAATACGATTTCCTTGGAGAGGATTTATTTAATATTTCACTTATTAAGCCATGACAAGCAAAATTGACGGGCGTCATTATATACGAGAAAAGTACGTGATAGGTTCCACGTTGTGAAGGAATAGTGAGGACCGAGTTCGATTCTCACATTTAAATAGAGCTACGCTAAAATCCAAGGAACTCTGGATGGTGTTTTCCTTCTCTTCAGATTGTGTTGTCCCAGCAGATGTCGTACTGACGGTCTATTTTTATTTCAGTTGGTAAATGTGTAGGACAGTGATCGAAAGAGGAATTTTTTCTCTCAAATTCTCGTTGCATTCAGACTAAAAGCGATATAATATGCCAAAATCTCACACCAATTAATAACTTTAGTAACATCTCCAGTGTATACCTATTGTAACTGGTTTCTATAGCAATATTTTGATGCTGATTTCAAAGAATGTGATATTTTTCAGCTAAAAACGTGATTTTCTGGAAAATAAGAATTGTAAAAGATAATCAATTGAATAAATTAGATTCGTTGTATTCCTATATTGCCATCTGTTCATAATATCATCCCTCTGTTGTAGTGAAAAAAGTTTTAATAATAAAAAAATGTAACCGGTGCAGTGAAACACATTGTTAGAAACACAATTTAGGTTGTGGAGAAACAGGAGAGAGGTCCTGAGAGACAGCTGCAACAAGTTACTCTTGTATGCATGTAATCCCACCTTCTTGATTGAATAAATAAACTTTCAATTTTCAGGATGTTTAGTGAAGCGATGTCTATAAATGTGGTTATTTATACAGATTAGTGTGAATTTACTACGGTCAGATGGCGCTGTAAGGTCATATTAAAAGATATACATTATTTACAAAGTCACATGAAATGGAACATGTACTGAAACATAAAAATATATATTGCTCGTAATATCTCTGAAGAAATTACATAAGTAGAGCTCATTATTATCATATTTATGCATTATCATATATATTTTTGAAAGCCTATATGTAATTCCCGACGTAACTAAATCCGTTTAAAAATTGAGAGCATTTTTAGCATTCTTCTTTAGTTTTATTGCCTCTCTCAGAAAATATAGTTTTGGCTCGTGAAGGATGGCTCTATGAGTTTTTTTTATCGAAACTAGACCCTTGCCCTTGATTATCCCTAAATTTGTTCTTATTTATACTATAAATTCCGCAAGTTAAACTTCTTTTCCGTTTCCGCTTTGCTGACCTCGAATAAACCAACTTCCTCTGGTTTAAACTCTCATCTCCGATGACTTATAAAACCATTCGATTAAATTCTTAGGTGTTTCCAGAAGCAACCTACGGAGAGGCGTGCACCTGGGTCCTTCTCTATCATGTCTACCTTAAAACTAATCCACCCGTATATCTCGCTATACCTGCTCCGTCTAAGCGATAGCTACCGGCTTCCTTTTCCTCTGCACTGCCAAGGCGAACCGCCCTCATATGAACTATTAGTCATGGTGTATGTATTGAGTGTATCAATAGAAGGACCACATAGGATAAAGACTGGAAGCAGCACGGAATTCTTTCTTGTCGTTGTCACCTACTCATTCCTACTTGGTACAAAGTTGAAATTGACGATAAAAAATTCAAATACTTTCATTAACACTCCCAGAGAACTCGAGGATCTATTTACTTGCAACCAAGACGCCAGAAATTGCGCCAACCTTTCTTGCGCTCTTTAAGACAGCCTTTTCGACATATCTCATGAAATATTTCATCACCTCCGTGGTAATTGGAAGAAAAAAATTGTGTTCTATACTCGTTAAGCCTTGAAAAACATTAATTTAATGTTCAACTGTATTCTAAAACAAAATTCTAAGTAAATACATGATGTACCTACTAGGCCGGCGCTTATTTCTTCAAAGTAGTCCGATTTAAAACTTGAGCGAAATGGTAAGAAAAAATATTAAAAAGTTTCAGCTTCGTGCGGCGTCGGATAGCCGTGCCTGAGGCACCTAAAGGCGCCTATAGGGCCATAATGAAGTTATTTTGAATGTTAACGAATAAAACGTTTTCTCATATAAACATATTATATTGGATACAATAAACCATATATTGGACTCCAATGGGCAAATGTTTCAACCGTTTTGTCCTATCTCGATTCCTTCATCCCCAAACGCTGCCTCAAAGGTGCCCGCCTCACGTCTCCCGCCGGCCTGCCGTCAGGGGCGCCACGCGTTTCTTGATTAGCAAACACTGCTTAGTCCCGTGCATCTTCCCTCTTTCCCCATAAAAGCTAGCAGAGTGGATGTAGAGTGAGTGATAATTACAAACCGGGTCCATTTGATTCATTTGTTAATCTAATTTTATAAAAAGTACACTTGGTTCATTTTGAAAAAGCGCCGATCTAATGACGCACTCATGTGATTTTATTTTGGTTTCTTCATTTTTATTTTTGATGAACTCATTCTTCAAGAAATTGATAGTTTTTCTATTTCAGGAAGTTTGTTTCAAATGTATTACAGTTTTTGTGTGTTTTTTTTGCGCCAATAAGCAATTTTACGCTTGCTAGGAGTACATTTATGACCACAGCATTTCCCGGTTGCATAATTTGGTATTTATAGCATTCCTATAACTTCGGAGTTTCGAAAAACAAGCATGAAGCAAAAAAGACTAAAGAAAATTGCCAAAATGTATTTGCATGCTATAGGAAACCGTTATTTGAAGAAAAAAGCAATGCTTAACTATATTCGAAGAATAGGTCTAATTGGAATTATTTCCTAGAATAGCAACGTGCTGATTAAGACGTTGCTAGACGGTAATCATTATTTTGAAAACGAATCGCTACATGTTTCCGGAGGTTGCATCGCAAATCCGCGTCTCGAGGTATACAGATACTTTTGGGGATGGATATTGAACCGTAGAAAGCTATTTATGACTTATGTAGTCAAATTTTTTGGCATTACCTAGAAAGAAATTAATATATAAACAGAAATCATGCGATTCCCCTTGGAGTCAGACTTACATTGGCGTGATTGTCTAGAAAATTGAGAGTCAGAATCTCTTTTTCCACAATTGCATTTTTAACTCGAACGCCCTAAACTCTTACTGACAGAAGTCTTACCTTCGAAACATGACTATGAAGTGCAGGGGAAAGGGTGGCAACAGCAATGAAAAATGCGAGGGCCGCAGATGATTATCGACGTTTCGTGCTGCTTTCGTATTTCAAAATTGGGATTTGGTCGAGAATGACGTTTCACTTAATTTCAACTCGCTTTTTTTTTGGCACGGGGTTTATTTTACTCCAATTTTTCGGGAATGACGAGTCTCGAGCCGGATTGGCACGTGCGATGGCGCACGCGAACTGGCTGTTATTTCTGCCGGAATGGCGTGCAATTAACAGGGATACGTAAAGACCCGATCAATCAATTCGGTGGAAAAAGTAACGAGCTGTCGTAAGCTGCTCGAAAATATTTAAAAAAATGATATTGACGAGAGGATTTTAATTTCCTCCGCCTGTTATTAACTATCCTCTTATTTCGATTAATAATCTGTGTCTGTTTAATAATAGCCAGTCCCTTTGTGAGATTAAAACTTTTCTCTCGTGAGAAATTCATCTTCTTACGGTAAAAATCCCATTATAATTTGATGATATTCTGGAAGTTGTTAAGAGATTTTTCAGGCAGCCTAAGTAAATCAATTTCATTTTGAAAATGCAAAGCTTATTAAAAGTAGGTACTCTTGATATCAGTTAACACGGTTCAAAGCTTTGTTTTTAAGGTGGAATCAGATTTTTAATGCTGTTAAGAAAACGGAAATAACATTTTAGTTACGGGCTTCTGATTAATGCGAAAATTGTCTATTGAAAACGTACTTGCAATATTTTAAGGTAATGTTCACAAGTGAAGTAGGGTGGAAATACTCAACTTGTGTTCTGCTATAATTTGCATGCTAATTTCGCGTGTCTAAGATCTCAATTATACATCCACTGTCAAAACCTGTCCCGTTAATCAATGCCATACTCTATGTCACTATTGAATGGTCATCATGCTATTGATCACCGCTTTGGAGTTCAGGTTACCGCCAAAATGATAGCCTTCAAAATTTGATTTCAAATGTGCTGAGAAAAGGTCAGTTGAACTTTTTTTATCATTTTTTATTGCTTCTTATTATTTTTCATTCATTAAAGTTTTTGTTTTATTTTCTCAAAAAATGCTCATAAAAATCAATGAATTGCTGCACATTAAGGCATTGATTGCTGGATGCATCGGCCGTTATTTTGGGGACCAAATGTAAGCAGCTTATTAAGCTGGCTTCGAGTGTTTACTTTTTTTCTTCAATTGTTACCTCTGCATTAATGCATGGAGTGCTGAATCACAGTCCATTTGTTTCCGCTGAGATCGCGGATGAGTTCAAATCAGCTGTCACTTAGTTCAGGCGCTGTATTTCAATCTCGCATGTGATCGACTATTGCGTAAACAATTTAAAGTACCATCTGGCCGTAACTCTTCGATTATTTCTTTATGTAAGACCATTTCGCCAGGATAACAGAGACGATGAAATACCACCTTTCTTTTATAAGAATAAAACGGGATTTGTGTTTCAAAATACATTGAAATTTACAGGGCACCTTTATAACGTACGATGCCATTGATATTATTTTCAACCGTTATCCGTCTTATTGTTCCGGTTTTAGTTGTTTTTAAGCAGTCTCCATCCTTCATGACATTTATTTATTCATTTAGCAAGATGAAGCTGTGAGATTGAGGCCAGGGGAACATTTTGCGATTGAATTATGCATTAATTACAAGAAAAACTCAGCACAAGACCTGCGTCTCCTCTGCCTCAGAACGTTCAAATGTTATAGTGGAAAAAAGAATTGTGCTACTTTTATGTATAAGATACCAGAATTCAGCCAGCGATATTAATAAAAACTTATTTGAAACGAAAACTCCAATTACTCGTCATACTAACGATCAGAATATACATATTTTATTGGCATTCAAGTCTCCTGTTGATACGTAAGTATGAGTCAACATGTGCGTTTAACAGAGGATAAAGTAATTACTTCCAATGTTATGTTTAAAGAGGTCCTCTGACCTCAATTTGTATATGAAAATTCCAATTAAATTTGTACATAAGACCCTGCCTTTTTTTCTACATTTTAAAATTAGAAACGCGCCTATCCCTCTGTGGACCTGCATTGAAAAGAGCGGGGGAAGCCCGCTGGGAGCGGGCGCAGAACGCTCGTCATGTTTTATTTGCCTCCGAAGTCAATGCATGTACAGTAATAAGTGCACTCCTGGTAGATCGTCGCAGTTGCCTTGTACTCGCTCACGCGTTCAGAAATTACTCATGAACTTCTATTGTGTTATTATTCATCAGCCATATATAGGAGTTTACACTTGATCGGGTCTTCTTATATCCGTCCGCTACTTGAAGAAACAGTGCCATCAGTCTTCTATAAACAGTTGATAGCTCACATTTTTTGTATGCATGCAGTTTCTTTGTTGCCCTAGCTTTCGTGATTTTTGAATACTGCAATCTAATTAACCGTGAACCATGAATTGCGAAATCTGTCATGATAGACAGTCAGTTTAAAAAGCAATTGCGTACGCTTAATTTTTTCCAAAGCTTTTATGAGTTACTATGGAATATATTATTTATTATTATAAAACAATTAAGTAATTGCTCTAATATAATTAAAGTGTGTTTTAGATAAATTCAAGTAATGTATGATGCACGTCATCTTCATCGCAGGAAAGCCGTGCGAAACTGATATGAGTCGTGATGGAATCATGAAAATTCTCAATCCTAGCGTTGCGTTAGATTTAATTATACACTTTAAACTGTGCGAAAGCTTTTGAATGTCAAATGACCTTTAAAAAATCCTGGGTAATAAGAGAAAAATAATTGAGTTCCTGCAAGATATTCTTTCTCAAATAGACATAATAATATCTGGATGAAATTTACTAATTTTTATAACCCAAATCATTTTAAATAAAGAATTACTGATATTAACGAAGGTGCTGAATGACCTAATCCATTGGTGCGCCAAAAAACTCAAGAACTACTATTACTGCTTAACTTGATGGGCTTGATATTACCCCGATGGAGAACAAGGGATATCCGTGGAAAAACTGGAAATCTCTGGAAACGTTTTGATTGCTACGCTTTGGAAACCCTGTATAAATAATGTGAAGATAAAATGTGAATTAATACTGGTATGAAACCTCTTTACAGGTTATTCAACCATAGATGCAAAAACGGCGTCGTTTGTATCCGAGGTAGACGGTTGCGCCTGATCGGAGGTATAAGGCGATATTTAATATTCTTGGTGAGTTGCTTTTTCCAGAGTTGTGAAATATGCGCCGCAAGAGCAGAGCGGAGTAGAGCAGGTGGGCTGTGTACAAATTCGTTTCAATTTAGCCCAAAAGATGGCCAACACTTCGATCGCTTTGTACTTTTTAAATGAAAAAAGATTTTTTTTTATCCTTTTGAGTGCTTCGTACTAATTACGTGCAGCAGCACAGATAAATAATCGTAATAGCTCACCCGTTTCGCACAAGCTGGAGTAATTAATTTATTCCAGGTGGTTACGGAATAATATTTACCAATATTATTTTATTTTACCAATATGTCCCTTTCAGCGCAGAAGTTTATATTTATGCCCTAGAGGTCACTTGTAGGTATGGGTCAGCCCATGGACACATCTTGAATGCTATCTTTGAAAGAAATATTCAACTACCTTTGGAATTCTCCTTCATCTACGGCTTTTGCTGTACGTTTTTCTTGTAATTTACTCGTTATTTTCAAGTACTGAGGTTTAAATTAAGGTCATTTGTGATATTTTCCATATAGGCTCCTTGCTTGCAACACGTATAAGTACCTCATACTGCGAGAGGCTATCTTTTTATATCCGGCAAGCAATGTCTTTTCCGTGTGTGTTTGAAATGATGCGTTTTCTTATTGGTCTATCGTTTCTGTTTCGTAACGTGTTTTCAATTAGATAACCTGGGAAGTTTTTAAATGAATTCACTATTTTTATAGTCTGTGTCTTACCTGATTGAATGCACATGGCCGACCTAGGAATAAATGATATTTTCTAAGTAGGCGTGGCATAGAATTTAAAAAGTCTCAAAGTAAATATTGTCGTTAGCTATTGACCGGTTATTTTTATAAATTTTTAAAAACTTTATACCCTCTGGACGCAGTTAACTGCTGCTCCTCTTCGAAAGAAATACCAATATGTGTAATAGGGGCGGTCATCAAACAACTTTTTTCGAAAGTCAAAGTTCGACATATTACAAAATGTAGCCCGACGTACCAAATGAACGGAGAAAAAATTTTGTTCATGTAGGTTGACATCCTACGGTTGCACCAGGGCCGTTTATGTTAAGCTTAGGCAACCCGCAACACATTCCCTCTTTTTACGCTATTTCGGCGATAAATGTCGTGATTTTAATGATTTTTTCAGCCGATTCTGCACCAGTCATGTATGAAATAGTCGAGGTAAGCAACATAGGTCGAATAATAACGTTTATTATACAATCACCGGTATTAAAATGCAAAGAAACATAAAAAACTTTGAAATTTTCTAAATTAATGGTATATATTTTAATTTGGTGTACTCGTATGGGCATGATCGCACTAATCTGACCCTACCGTTTATATACAACAACATTTTTCCCCTCTCCCATCCTAGAGTAAGGATCTCCTCGTCTCCCTACGGCCTATGAACCCTATGAACTAATGTCAACGCACTGCTCAGGCTACATCGTCTACGAAAATGACTCCGTGTTCCAAATTTTGCAGTTCTTCACCCACCATGAGAACAGGTGCCACTCTGGCTCTCAGGGAGACGCAGAACTCGCCACGTGGAGGGCGCTCCAACTCGAGCTTCTCCCATTACTACCCACCCTTCAAGTCTTATGACGTACCAGTTAAGATGCAATATTTTTTGTATCCAAAATTGGTGGAGATAAATGGTAATTAAACAGATTGGAAGGAAGTGAGCTGCTGAAGGCTATTTAAATACAAATTAAAACAAAGTAACATTTGCCGGTATCCTCTCCTTTTTCTCCATTTCCCCTCTATTCTCCTTTAATATTTACATATTCCCTGTACGCTATTGATGAATTGTCTTGTACATGTGAATGGCCTTTCGCAAGGTTTTGTGAGGCAAGGATTTCGTGCCGAAGTGATTTTTTTAATGGAGAAGCAACTAAAATAAACAATGAATGTATTAACACGCTCTTCACTTGAGAGTCATCTCTTTGGCGCTCCTCGACAGATGTTTGGGAGATATCTTCCCACACATGAAGACATTATGAAGTATTACTAATGGGTGAAGATGGAAAAGATGCAAGAAAGATGAGAATTTGATCAATCGGTCCAGGAGATTGCCCATGTTGTCGCCGACAGAGTGGACCAAGTGTAGAACGACGCGTCTGGACCTTTAATGTCGAACCGCGGCATCCTCATGGCAGTTTAGAGATACAACACGAAATGTAAAAAAATTATGAATAGCACAAAGAAGAAAAATTCCTCTGTTGCCCATCGAGACTTTATTAATTTAAGGAAGATGTTAAAATATTGTTTTATTTTCCTCAATGTGTCTTCCAAAATTGGCCTATTGTATTTGTAAGCCGAAGACGTAAATTAAAAATGAAGAAGTATCATTCCTTTTAGACCAAAGATCAACCGGAGAACTAGTGATTGGGACCATTGATTGGAAAACCACAAAAAACATAGGAAGAAGGCTACCAAAGAAAAAAAATGATAAAAACGGACGAATCATTTGAAAATGGGGCATCATTTGCCCAGAAAATTGGTTCTAAATTCAAGTCTTAGTGCTCCAAAGTTCAAAATGACTCGCCACCTGTGCTCGGCGACGAATGGCAACCATCCTCCCGCCCATCCTATAATAGCTCTGCGCGCAACATCCTGAAGCTGCCTGTGACCTGCCAATCGGTGAAAAGGCACAACGTAGCCAGCGGTTTGCAGCAACCCTCGTGACTGGAGCGTTTGAAGACGTCGGCCAGGTCACACCTGAAAATGCATCGATGATTGTCGACCGGAAGAAAATTGCGTGACAAAGGAAGAAAGACAGAGAGCTTGCGACTTCAGAGGATATGGAAAAGCTTAGAGATCAACCGAGGATAGCATTGTTCTTCGAGGAAAGAAAAGAGAAGACGAAAATCAGGGAATTGTGCAGCAACAATGAAGTGCGCATCACGACATAACCGAAGAGCATGTAGTCATCCTTGCAGAATCCGGCGGGGTTCATTTGGGACATGCATAAACTGAAACAGGAGAAACAGAATGGCTCGGAAACTCTATCCTCGAATTAGTTGAAGCTGCTATAATTGACACGTCTTCCATACGGTGCATCGGTTGTGATGGATCACATTCGAACTCCGCGACCGGCTGGAAGGGAGGCGCTATATGTTTTATCGACGTGCGTCTCGGGCGTGCCTTATAGATTTAAGTGCCTTCTGCATTCAGATGAACTCCCTCTTCGACTTATAATGGAGAAATTTGATCGGCCAACGACGGGACCAAATATCTACATTGGGTCAGTTGGTCGCCAACTAAAGACCTGTGCGCAGCTACCTCTAATGAAATTTCAGACGATTGATCTTGGTCTACCTGATCCTGAACTAAATTCATCTTTCATCAGCATATACCTAAATTATTCGCTGGACATGGCTCGTGGTATTTCCAGGGGATACATCCCACAAGAGCTGGCTTATCGCGATAATGGGGAAATGAATAACAGCAGATGGGGAATGACGGCCAACAGAGTGATCCACGTTTACATAGAAACAAGACGACCAACAGTGGCTTTGAATTCAATAACCGAGACTATGATGAAACTCTATATTCCTATGGGGTTCACAATAAAGAAAAATTGGAATTACAGAAGCAGAACATATCTGGGAAATGCTTAAGAGAATAAGACGATTCCGTTAAAAGTAGAGTTCTTGAGAAATTCATCCAGAGCAAAGCGTTCTTCGATCATCCAGAAAACATCCTCACAGGTGAATGATGAAAGGGTCGAAGCGCGAAGAGTAGCCTTCCAAAGGATATTGCAGGCAAGAAAGACCTATTCGCCAGATGAAGGCATCAGGGCTTTTCACATCCCTGACCAGTGTATTTATATCAGTTCATAGGCGGGCCATAGGGAGATGAGGAGATCCTTACTCTAGGATGAGAGAGGGGAAAAATGTTGTTGTATACAAACAGTAGGGTCAGATTAGTGCGATCATGCCCATACGAGAACACCAAATTAAAATATATACCATTAATTTAGAAAATTTCAAAGTTTTTTATGTTTCTTTGCATTTTAATACCGGTGATTGTATAATAAACGTTATTATTCGACCTATGTTGCTTACCTCGACTATTTCATACATGACTGGTGCAGAATCGGCTGAAAAAATCATTAAAATCACGACATTTATCGCCGAAATAGCGTAAAAAGAGGGAATGTGTTGCGGGTTGCCTAAGCTTAACATAAACGGCCCTGGTGCAACCGTAGGATGTCAACCTACATGAACAAAATTTTTTCTCCGTTCATTTGGTACGTCGGGCTACATTATGTAATATGTCGAACTTTGACTTTCGAAAAAAGTTGTTTGATGACCGCCCCTAATGTGTAACTATAAAGAAATGGGAAAAATATCTTTAAATTTTTTCCGCTAACTTTGTATTTTTAATCGCTTATCTGAAAGAGAAAAGGTTTCTGCTGTGAACTTTGATCTAGTGTACGGATTTCTATGCTCGAATTATACGGGAGATCTAGTGGAAGCAGATCGCAACGTCGGTTTTACCAACCTGACGCAGCGGTGTAGTACATTTACGTCGACTGCGAAAGGCATCGTTGATACTTATTTTGTCGTCAGATGTGTTTGTTTACCGTTGTCCTTGCCCACTCTTGTTGCCTGGACACCCCTCCCGCTGCAGTCTTACCCATCCCCCACAGCCGCGCGTGGAACAGAATTGTTGGTCCATTGAAAGTATTTTGTCGGCGCGCAGGGAGATGGCGACACTGAGGCCTTGTCGAGAAATCGTGGATTATTGTGGAAACGAGCGAGGGCGTGCAAATGGGCACAGTTGGCACCCCTGGGTCGAATAAAACATACAATTGCAGCGGACTGGCGTGCGCGTTCTGTGTGTCAGGAGCACGTGATTAATAGCCACGATGAATCTGTCGTGGGAGCTCGCTAGGTAGATAATTTTAAGACTTTATGAGCACCAATTCATCCAAAGGAACGGTGGAAAGAATTTCCCACTTTCATATTTAATATCTTCGGAAGAACGTTTTTTTCCTCAGTAGTTTCTATTATTTTATCCGAGAGTTGAAAGATTGAATACACCACTTTCTTCGATTGCATTTTTTCCCTTGTGCGCAATTCATGTACCATTCTAACTCAAGTCCATTAGTTTTCATTTGAAATTTTTCCTTTTTTCCTTGATACTGAATATTTTACGTGACACAGGGTTCGAAGGCAACATATTTTTGGCTTCAATTGTTTTTCATCTAAATAAAGACGAAGTTAACTTTTTTTGTGGCCAGTTCGCTTTAGTGCTACGGGAATAATGTTTTATGATAAACGATTGGTAATACTGGTTGGCGATTTCCTCTGTGAAATTGCCTGTTGCAAAAATATTTAAAAATCTTTGAAACATTTTTTAGAAATGTGTCCGACGGAAATGATAAATTAAGAGAGAATCTTCGATGAAGAGATACGTACATGGATATGAATTCATTTTTCTTTCTGAAAATGAAGTGATAATACGCTCTTGGTCAAACTAAGGCAGTCAAATATTTCAAAACTTATTATAGAATGCTTTATTATCCCAGTAACGATGTCCTGAAACCACCACATTATCATCTTGAAGTGCCGCACCTACAGAACTCATTATAATGCTATTATGTGATGTAATTCTCTCGAGTAATATATTACGGAGGTAATCTAGTCCCCCAATTGAGTCTCCAGGTGGGGACTGCCCGAAAGAGGACTTCGATCAAATGTGAAAAGAGATTCTGAAAAGAGATCTTGAAAATGGCATGATAATAATTTATGTTATATACTAAAACCGGGTAACAGTGATAAAATCAGGACCCAGCTGAGAAAAAGCAAGAATTCGGAATGAAGTGAGCCGATTTCCTCCGTAATTTTCAGCTCGCACATGGAGGCAACCTAAAAGAAAATGAAAGAAAAGCCTTTTCTACTCTCCTGCTCTCATAATAACTGCCAAAATACTCACAGGATCTACCCAATTGGTATTCAAAATTCATCTATCTCATCACATTTTGAAAGATTTCTCCTCTGCTGTCATCGTCCATACCTAACTACCATAAAGAAGGGTGCTACAAATATAATTCCTAATAATACCTTCCAAACTTCAACGCGGATATTTTCAGCTGCAAGAAGACTACCTTCTTTGAGGAAAACACACTTCGCTTGGGCTATTCCATTCATTATTTCCTCCTTGCTTAGCCCATCGTCGGTCTCTCGGCTACCTAAGAAAGAGAACTCCCTCAGCTCCTCAAGAAAAGGGTTTCCAAATTTCAGATTGTTATTCCCCTCTTCTCTTCAACTGAGGGCCCATACTTTTATTTTATTTATATCGATATTCACCTTATATTTAGTTATTATGTTTCCCAACGCTAATGGAATACTCTTCAGGGCTTTACTATAACATTATGTCGGTTCTCTGCCTTGATTCACTGCGAACTTGCCGTTGCCAGTTCGGGTAGGCGCAGTAGAGCCTCAGAAAGGTGCACATTTCCGGTCGTTTAGTGAAGCCATGAGGAGCGTTCCCAGAAGTGTATTGCCAGAAAAGCCAGAGCTTGGTGAGGTTGAAGTCACGAGCAAACGGCTGACAACGCTTAAGTTGAAACGACACGGCTTCCCTCGTATGGTCGCATTGAAACTACGGGAGTGTATTGTGCGTAGGTCAGGTCTAATTGGTAGATGTTGGACTCCGAACCTTAAACGCATCCGCGGCTCATGTCAGCGAAACGTGAGGTTCAGCTAGCTGGTTCATATCTCTTGCATACGTTTCACGGAGGCTATGAATTAATCGCAGCCCCTTCATACATGTACCGCGAGGACGTTCAAACCTTCTATTGTGTGAATTGCCGTACATTAGAGCGCAAAATCTGAGCTGGAAAACTTAAAAATGTATCTTAAGAGCCTGATTTATCGAGGACAAAGTCAGTAATACAAAGTATTTTCTTTTATTCTAGCTAAAGTACCTAAGAATTACACACTTTCCAAGGCTTAATGTCTGCAGTAAGTATATCTCGTATCTATTTTGGAAGTAAAATTTTAAGCCTCATAAATGATTTTAAAATATCTCGTGGTTCACTATTGTGAAAATAAATTTGCCAAAGCGGCCGCAGGAATCGAATTGATCCCTGTGCAAGCTACTTTGTATTTCGAGGAATGGAAGGTTCTTATATGGTATAATTTATGCTACAAATTAGAATTCTAGACTCTCCTTTGTGTAATAGAACAATAGGAAAAGAATCCTTTCTTAGTACATTTCAACAGTGAAAAAAGATTTTTTGGATACTCTCTGCTACTAAAGATGACCAAGACCGGCCATTTTAGTTTTAAAGTGGGTTTAGAATTTACAAGAGAGCGTGAGTGACAGTCAAATTAAGAGAAGACATATTGTGAGCAGATCAGGTACGGTTCTTCGCTTTTCCTAGAAAAAATGAGTAGGAAACCATATTTTCTTAGTTTAGATCGAGGTCCTTTATGTAGTGTAATATTTATAACAATTTCCTAATTTGAGCAAAGAATCATTAAGAAGTTGGGCTGCCATTTTGTGTGCAAGCCAAAAAAAAACATATATAATAAATTCGAAACGTCCGCCCTAGCAAAATTTTCTCTCTTATTTGCTCTTTATTTTATTTTTATTATGACCATTTAGGTATTCGAATGATTTTTTTAGGATTGAAGCTCTTCAATATAAATTGCAACGCGTTTCATGTGCCTCATTTTAATTATCTGTCTGCTAAATTTATGGCATACGTTTTTTCCTAGTAATTCCATTTGCAATTATACAAATATAGCAGATCTGATAGCTTTGGATCAATGTTAACCAATGATTTTTCTTGTTTAGTTTTCCATTACGAAATACTGTGTACACAGTTAATTGGTTTCCTGTATTTGTGGTATTGACGTATTCCAATTGGCGTAAGAGTGGATTTTGAAAATATTTTTTTGGCGGCGCTCAAATTTAGCGTGCATTTTTCACGGCATACATGACTTGATAATCTTTTACTGTACGATCTTAATTTTTCGACGATTCCATGATGTATTTTAGCATCAAAGTATTCTTTTATATAATTGAATGTGGTTGTACTTAGTTTTCTGGTTACCTTGCGGCATCTATACAATATTTTTACTAGTGATGGGTCGGTTCGATTCCTCGATTCTTCGATTCCTCGATTCTCGACCAAGAACCGGAATCGAAAACGAGTACTTGCCAAGGTGAAAAATCGATTCCGATTCCAGTAGTACTTCAAACAACAAACTATACGACCGCGTTTCCAACAGTCATTTGAATTTTCGCGCCACGTAATCGTAATGACAAAACACATCTTCTAGGGATGTGCAAATACTCGAAAATTCAAGTCGATCGAGTAGTTGGTACTCGACTCGAGCGTTTCGAGTAGCAATACGAATGTCGAGTCGAGTAGCTAAGGTTACAGAGCTTTCGTGGCTAGTAGGTCCAGCAATCTGCCGAAAGGAAGCGCTATCATGAAACTCATGTAATAATGCAGTTTTTAAAGCCGATAAGTCATTCTAATGCCTTGGCAAGGTAGTTTTAGCTTGCCGATAACACTATAATTGTCGACGTGGGCGCCGAATACCTTTACGCGTTTACGCCAGCCGCGGCGGCCGATCGTCTTCCTACCCGGCGCACACTGGTCCGAAATCGGAAAAAGCTGGAATAAAGTTCAAAATGACCTTTTTAGGGATAGAGACTTTAAACTTAGCGTAAAAATCTTAAATCATTACCAGATACAGATTTATATGCCATTTTACATATATACGAACCTTTAGTGAGATACAGAGGCCCAAACATGACCAATTTTTCGATGCCACGCGAGATATCGTTTTTCCTAAAAAAATCTTTGAATTTATCCGAGTGGTTTTGCATTGGTATGAGTTTTATGGAATAAAAAACGCAATATTTCTTTGATCTGGTGCTTTGCCTATACTTTCAATGACTTTTGAAGATTTTGACTTCTATCTGTCTGGTTTTACGACGCAAAATGGCCGACCCGTTTTTCACGTGAAATTTGACATAAAGTAGACATTATCTTTCGTTTACGAAACATATAACTCGGAAAATTTGAACCACAATACAAAGTAGAGATTTCTTAAGAGTATTAATTAGAAATCTAGGAAAAAAAGTTTGCGACGAAGGAAATAAGAACGATTTTTCAATGGCGCGTCAAGGCTCAGCTACAAGCCGCGGAACTCTAAGGCTCGGTAACCGAGGCCGATTTTTCAAGTTTTAAAAAACATTAGTCTTGAAAATCGTCATTTAAAGCATGGATAATCGTCTTCATTGACT
Source organism: Ischnura elegans (assembly GCF_921293095.1). Lineage (NCBI taxonomy): Eukaryota > Metazoa > Arthropoda > Insecta > Odonata > Coenagrionidae > Ischnura > Ischnura elegans. The sequence goes on from NC_060256.1 coordinate 17,176,138, forward strand.
TAAAACACTAAACTGAGGATGTTAAAAAGGATTATGTATAGATCGACTAGAACATTTAGCGCATTACTCGAGTAAAAATACTAAGGATTGGATATTTTTCGAAACTATCCCACGCAGAAGAAATATGCCTCGGGTATTGAAGTAAAGTGAAGAGATTAAGTCAGCATGCTTAAGAGAGAGAAAAATGAACTGTTTCCGTGAAAGGCAACAACCGATACCCTTTTTCGCTTTCCACCTTAGCCGAGGTGAGTCGCGCGGAAGGGGGAGTTTATACACCACAAGGCTCTTTTAGCCTTTTATATTACTGCGTCCGTCCGATGTGATATTCATTTGTAGCGTTTAGTTTCTCTCTTGAACTTAAAAAAAGCAAGATATTTTAAGGTTGATTAAATGACATGAGACGTACAGAATTTTTTTGGCTCTACAAACCTAAAGTTTAGTTCTATAGTTCGCTCGCTTCGTCCACTTGAATTCCTTGAAGATTCAAGATCCAAAAAAATTGTTTATATAATTTTTAATTGAAATTCTAAAGTCTCCATAGTCTTCCAATTTTGATAGGAAAGTACTTGTCCAATCACACAAGTGTGTAGCAAAAGGCAATTATCTGCAGGCAGTAATACTGTAACATGGAGACGTCAAAACCTGAGAACTGAGACGGCTGAGCATGTAGAATAATTGGTTTTTCTGCTTGAAAATTTGAAAGGGCCAAATATTACATGATTCATATACGTAGTATGTAATCTTTATTACAGCTATGAAAATTTTTGTACTCAGGGCTCTCCCTTGTAGTTTGGATACATATATATGGTCGACATATTATGAGTGCCAATATTTTAAAGTAATACCTATGATGTAACACCACTTTTCAGGTATTTTCTGTTTTGAAATTTAGCTATTATATTTTAATTACATAGTGATGATATGAAAGATGCTTTTGTCAACTGACTCTTTTACAGAGTAATATTTTTAAAGTTAATATTTTTCTTGTTTCCTGGAATTAAGTCATATTTTTCTTGGAGCCTACCTAGCTTGGAGCCTATGGCATTAGAATCGATGGAATCGGTATCGGTAGAATCGGAATCGAAATGTCAGAATCGGAATCGGGATCGGAATCGATAAAATTTTGGAATCGACCCATCACTAATTTTTACACATTGTCAAATCCCGGTTAGAACATGTCCCAAAAGGCCCATCATTTGTCATCCATTTTAAGTCTCTGAGATTTCTCTCTATATGCACTTCCTACTACAAGCAATAGAACGCTAACAGTGGCTAACGCAAAACATATTCTGTGACCTTTTATCACTCATATATCCAATATGGTGTCGACCTTTTGGAAAACTTTCCATATCATCTTCTAGTATACTTAGTGCGATAATTTCCGTACTACTGTAGCTTTTATTATATTCCATATAAGATTCCATACTTGCCTTACCACTGCAAGTCACTTAATATTAGTTTCATTAGTACTATTATTATTGCTAGTTAAATTTCGACGACTTTTATGCCTTTCGATTTATTTATTAGTATTTATATCCTTTCAGAACTAAAAGCTATTCTATTTAATGAACAAAATATTTTAAAATGGTCGATTACTTAAAGGAATAACAAGCTTTATGTAAATCTTTGCATGCACGATATTTGTGATCGGAAGGGTTTCTTGGCTCAAAAGGAAGCTGCTACGGGGAGTTGTATACGTTGATAAAAAAGGGGAAAGTAATTTTTCTGCTAAAATCTTTACTAGAGACGTGAAAAATGCGCTCTATGTATGTGTAAAATTCCTGCAGCCAGAAGAATAACTATAAAAATGAGGAGATTTTTTTGCTGTTAAAGAAGAGAAAGCAATTTTTATGTGCTCTATATGTAAACCCAAATTTGCATTACCTAATAAATATTTACTTTGGTTCGGGGGAGGGCTTAGATCAATCCAACGGTTGAATACTCAAAGTGTGACGAGCTTAAGCAGTATGATGAAGGAATTTTGAAGATATAGTAGACCATGATAGATTGTCCGATACATATTCCATGAATCCCAAATGAAAAAAGGAAGAAATTCTGCCAAACCATGAATTGAGCAGAAGATTACGCTAAATATGTTTGGAGAGAAAATTAATGAAGTTTGAGCTAAAAGCTTAAAGGTATGTCAACTGAGGTGCCTAACATCATTGCATTGAGTAATTGTTGCTCATAATAATGCATGCTCATTCGTGTACTTTATTAGTACTTGTGAGGGTATACTTGGAAATAGCTTTAATTAGTTTCTTATTTTGTGCGGTATTAGGAAAGCGGGTTTGGTTGGAATGGATTCACAGTTCTACACATTATATCAACTTCCGGGAAATAAAGTATTTATTTGCAATAAAATCAATTTCCTGGAAATAAAGGTAGAAATTACGATACTAGCATATAAATACATCTAAAGGGTATTTTTAACATTAGAAATACGGTAATTTTATGTTTTCAATTTGCAATTAAGTATTTGGGTTTAGCCTTCTGATAACCATAAGTTTTTCAACCAAGATTCTGGAATCTCCTTTATTCATGGGTGTGCATTTATTCGGGTACATAAAGCATATCATTTTCTGGATTTCGGCGTTCAATATACTTTCGTTACGTTCGAAGAGTTATCTAACTTTAATTTTAGCGTATCACGGAAAATGAACTAGTGAACAATGTTGGCTAATCTACAATAATTTCTATTAAAACAAGCGTTTCAACACGGGATGTAATTTGATAACAATTGTTCCATCTTAAATTGTTCAATTGGTCCATTTCTTTTTCGCGGACAGGGAAAGCTTGATTAGTCCATTCTTTTGTTCGGGATTTTGAAAAAAATCCAGATGTGTGGGAAACTTTAAGGGAGTCTCTAGGGGGTGTAGCGGATCGGAAGAAAGTATTGCGGGGGAAGGAAGCGAAATGAAGGGCTAGATAAGACTCGGGAGATAATGGAGAGGGATGAGGGTGGGTGGTAGTTAGTTGGATAGCCGAGGGTGGCGTTGGAAGATAGGAAATGGCTCCAGATACAGAGGAGACGTCGAGGCGGCGCTCAGATGTATAGTGCCGCGCGGGTGCCCGACCACACTGCTCGTCGCGACGCCGTTGTGAATCAAGCCGACTTGGTGTCCCTCTGCCCTCCCACTCCTGCCCCCGACAAAATGGAGTTGTTTTTGGAGCAGGGCTGCCATCTGACCGAATTTATACCCAACGCAAAGTTCGTGATTCCGTTAGGGTTGCGTAGATTGTCGTTGGCAAATTGTCCTACTCTTGTCATAAGAGAGGGTGAGAAGACAAGGGGTACAAGTGATTTTTTTTCTAAACCGAGTTAGGTATAGAAATAGATAGAAGAAATATAAATAAAAATTGATGGCTCAGGGATACGAGTGAGTCTCTGTTTTGTGCTATTTACGAGTGGAAAATAAAATGCTCGACTAGTGACCCGATATCGAAGCCTAGGATAAAAGAGTAGTCTTTCAACCCAGGAAATATGATATTTACCTACCTGTGACTTGGTAATGGGTGATCTTTGCTCTCTCCTATCAAAATCAGCCTTTTGATTGAACCACGCGGTGAGAGAAAAAATCATGATGGCGGGTTTCTATTGAAAGATATATCATTAAATTTTTGCATAGGTTTTGAGATTAGAAGACTATGAAGGTTATTGCTGATTATTAGCGATGGAACCCTTGAAGTTCATTTAAGTTTGTCACCTTGCGGAGAAAAAGTCATCTTTGCTCTTAACTCTATCCAGAAGATTATCCGTAGTCAGTCCCGTCTGACTTACTGACATAATTATTCAATCTGACGGTTGATTGGGATAAATGACGCTAGAGATTACTCCATAAGAGCCCATAGGCCAATTTCATGTTTGCATTCTGCGAATTTTGCGTGGTCTTCTCTTTCTGTGTCAATCAATTGTGCTTTCCTACTCGTTATTCTTGGCCGTAAAGTGCGTGCTTGGCTAACGGCGTGTTTTTTGCATTCCAATTTGATAATCTAGTGCAGAGAAAAATCGTGGAAGAGTATAAATCTCTTTCTCCTGCACCACCATACTCTTCGAGGAATTTTCACTTGAGAGTGTTACAAGACTCCATCCGGGGTATGAGCTCGGGGCTCCCTGCCGGAAGCCAACCGCTACACCCACCAGGCTATGACTTAGGCGTCCAAAGTTAAAGCGATGTAAAATGGCGTCACAACAAATTTGTTTTCAAATACAAACTTTTTTTTTTGAGGATCTCCTTGAACCAGGATCGTAATAGCCGAGGTATTTTCTGGAATTCAAGTAATTTATATATAAAAATTTGCACAAACATAACGAACCGGTCAGAAATAATTTTCGTCAGGATTCGTATTCATAGTAATCGTAGCCTTTAGTAGAAATTAGGAATGAACCAATAACGATTGAATAAATTGATTTGGTCAATAACTTTCTAAAACTTGAAATCATGAGAAAATTTATTTGTATTAATTGTTCCACATGTCTTTCCAGTTCCGAATCATTTTATTTTATTCCATTTGATTCAAAATAAAATAGAGAAATGCCTTTTATTTTGGACTTGATTTATATCAATCCAGATGTCTTAAGTCTTATCTCTAGCATCATCTTTTTCGCTTCCATTAAAACTGCATAGGTGTTTGCCAGTTTTACTTGATCTTTCCATCCTCTTTTAAGTTTATCTAGAGAAGAATGCATTTCATCTAGCATTTTGGTACCTTTTTCTCGCATTTCCCTCAGGTTGCTAATGGAATCCACATAAAATTCCGTTGCAATTCTGCGGAAGAGAAATAACTATATAAACAAGTTGGTGATAATAATGCTGGCGTCTGTTTCATCTAAATAAAGCTGGACAAGTGATTGCTGTCTATAGGGTATCATAAGGCATGTAACACTTGTACTATTTATGCTTCCTCGAGCTATTTCTGAAAAAGTTTTAAAATAATAATGATTAAATTTATAGATTTGAGTTTAAAATTCTTTAGGCACGGTACAACGCATCAGAATTGCGTGAATAGATTACAAAAATGCAATCAAGCTCATGCCTTATTCTTAAATGAAATATAACATATGTGTTCAATTGTTGAATGTTTTAGTTTTAAAATATTGCATTTTAAGAATTAGTGAAATTTAAGAAGGTTTTAAATTCCTTCGAAGAAAAAGAAGACTAACCAGTTTATGAATAGTCAATAGAAAAAAACAGAATTTTCAATTTAAAACTAATCATTTACTTTACTTCGTATTGAGGATTAAAAACAATTAAAGTTTACACACCTTTCCTTTTTAATTTTTATCACGCCATAACTTCCTCCTGATCCTACATCATTATCCAATTCATCTGTAAATAAATACCTTGGTGTTCAGTAAAAGAGTCATAAATACATCCAAATCGCTTCTAGAAGAAATAAATAATATGCAGAGTTTCTCAAGAAGCATATGGTTACCATTCACATTGGGGCAGGAGAGATTTGTAACTAAAAGGCCTCTTGATGTAAAAATCATGCTGCACTTTATCAGTCATTGTGTTGAAAATTTAATTTTTTGAATACTCGATGTATATGGACATAAGATACATTTTTTAGTTTCCTCCGCATAAGATTATGAGGGATAAGTCTTTTGAATGAATTATGGTCACATTTTTAGAACACAGCCGTAAGTTAAGTTATAATTAATAATACAATACACGAAATAAACGAATTTATTATTATTATTATTATTATTACTTCGACATATCAGGGTAACAATGATACACTTCAGGGGAAACATGAAGTTAACCATTTCACAAAGCTAAAAATATGTATCAAGATCAAATCCTGATAAAAGTTACCATTTTACATTCGATAGGTTGCACTTTTAAAAAATGTGTCGAGAAAAACAGTTAGAATCTTTAGGACCAAAGCGGCCAATAATTTTTATCGTGTTGGCACAATAATGCATCAGCATTAACTAAACCTTTATGAAGTTTGTACGTTAATACGACAAAATTCTTGGCGAATAGGTAAAATGCCGCTGAAACTCATTGAAATTTCTTTTATTTCAACATTTTTTGAGTTGCAGGGTAGTGAGAGTTGAGCATGTAGTGTGTTTTTACCTGATTGCGTAGCCTGCACCATGGCGAGATATCTTGAAGCGAGTTCATGTTTAGCTTTATCTCTGAATGCGCCTGGAGTTTTTTTGATGTCATTGGCCTTGGATGTATCGTCTATCGGCTCAATTTTCACCATAGTGGGTGTCTCAGTTGTGTTGAATTTCTTGCCGATTCCCTTTTCAAACAGTTCTGCGAGCCTTTTAGGATGTGGATCATTTTTCATGTACTCATTCCACCCATCAGAAGTAACTGAAAAATCAAAGGTTCTTAGTGAACATGCAGTGAGATAAGATAGGACGCAAGGTTTATATGGCATTATAAATATGTGACGTGTGCAATTGGGTTTTCTTAGCAAGTCTCTTTCAAAGACTTGCAAATGCGTGTTGTCTTTATGCGACTTATGCATGACTTTTCTAAAATTCCTGATGCCCAGGAATCGCCTCACTCCTATCTACTGAGTTCAATTTGTATTTATCATTTACTGAATAGTTATCCTCCAATTAAAAAGAAAGTTCAATCAAAGTCCATTTTTCCAAAGTAATCTGATTTAATTAAAGAGTTGCGTATTTCTGATCTAGCTAATATCAAAGTTTTCACCCAAATAAATTAAACCTCCATTTAAATTACATCGCAAAAAAAAAGATTAGAAAAAATATTAGATCGCATAAAACGCTAAACCTGGCGAGCGTGCAAATGTGACTGATTTCAAGGGAAAGTTCTTAATGAAAAATTGTTTTGGCATAGCCGGACTTCAAACCCGAATGGTATCTATATGGTATCCTTACCAGTGACACGAGTCTTCTTCTTACAAGGGAAATGTGATGAATGCGACGATGGTTTCGTTGTGTAGCTGTTTATTATAACTTAAATATAACTTTGTTTAATATAAAATCAACATGAAAAGATATTTTGGCTCAGCTGGGTAAAAAACCCAGCCGAAGGTTTTCAAGTTGAATTTCACACTTTGTGTATATTTGCACTTGTGCACGTGAATGCACTCTTGGTTGGTAGATTTCATATGCTACGTGAGGGTGGGAAAAATTGATATTTTGGAAAATTTACCAGTAAAAAGTGTTAAAATGAAGAGTTCTGTATTTATTACTGAATATTTAATCCCTGATTATTTTCACTATAAATGACGTCGAGTTTTCCCTGGTCACAAAGCTGTAATTCAATATTTCCTTCAATGCTCTTTGGCCATAAGTAATGTTATCTAACATGTATGTATGCCTCAGAAACAACAACTAAGGAAGCATATGAAATATAGTAGTTGGTACTGCAAAGCCCTGCTCTGTATTGATATTAACCAGAAACATTACCTAAAGAGAAATATGTAGCCGTAGATCATTCAGAAACAGACTAGGATACATTTTTTGGTTGTGCCATTCTGGAACCAAGTAATTGGGATTTCTATGCAGCTAGAAACTCAATGCAATGCTTAAATATTTTATTTTTAATATATATTTGGTTATATAATAAGGGGTAAGGATGATTCCTGTAAAATGATTGATGAATATATTTTATATAGTTTATTGAGGAAATGCATTTAATGAAAAAATACATGTTTATACAAACATTGCATAAATTGCATTACTGGAATAAAAAAGAAAGACCTTTGATACAAACAGTACTTATTATATCGAAACCGTGAATAATATCATCGATTCGTACATCACCTTCTAATTTTAGGAGTTACCAAAGCCGTACATGCCTTCAAAACATAAGAAAATTTATGCATCTACACTCTTTTAGCTCAAACTCTATTCATGATAACAGTATTTAAAGTTGCTCTAATTAGTCATAAATAATGAATTCACTATCTATAAAATGAGTAAATTAACTATAATGCCATATTTCGTAAGGCGTGTCCATAAAATATCTAACATCGAAATAATCAACGATCTAAATGCATCAAATCCATGCGGAAATTTTTCTGTCTCGCGGAATTTAATAATACCAATGTATTACAGATAATTTTGTAATGCATTTATAGAATGTAATTGAGAAACATCAAGTGCTGAAAGAGCAGCAAATGTTTGGATGAGAATTCTCAGTGATTGCTTGATGTGAACTGAGCAAGTACTATTCTACTTCATCGTATTGGCTCATAACAGCTGCTGACATTTCAATAAGTTGTTCCATACGATGAGTATTGAGGGAAATTAATATTGTCAACGATTCCATAGCATCAATAGTCTCGTTCCACTCATATCTCATGTTTTCCAGGTTGTTTTGCAGTTGATTAAATGTCCTCCTTTGTTCCATTGTAATATCTCTCAAAGATTTGATTTTGTCTTCTAATTTTTTCATCTTCTCTCTGCAAGAGAAAAATTATAAACGTACAACTTCAGCTTAGAAAATACAGATTGCTCGACTGTTTTCCAGACTAAACCACTACCAATTAGTGATGGGTCGATCATGAACGATTCGATCAAAAAGATTGAATCACTAGGTGAATCAAATGACTCATGATTCATTTCGTTAAACAAGTCGATCATCAATCATCAATCACTCCGACTTCCGGTTTCATATCAATCATACCGGTTTCCGGTTATTTAAAAAAATGGAACGATCGATGCTTGATCTCTTTTTGTCAGGGCAGAAATAGTTGTGAGAAAATTAAATACTATGTTATAAAGAACTGAATACTTGTGTAATGTTTTCTTATATGTTTTCCAGCAGTTATCGGTATTAATAACACCAATACACGTAAAAGGAAAATATTAAGATGACTCCTGTAGGAGAACGTTAAGAAGTAGAAGTTAAAGAAGCTGTTAACATTTTATTGTGCCGTTCATAAAATTATACTGCAGATCTGATTCATGCATAGTGTGTGGTGTATTTTGTGTTATATTTTGAGATATATAGTTAGAAATTATTCTATTAGTGTTAAGAAACTGTGGCAGTTTTGCCTTCCCAAATATTTTCATGACACTATACTTCCTTCATTTTTGTAATCTAATTTACTCATATAGGAATTCACAATCAAAATAGTATATGAAATGATAATATGGATAGCAATTAGCGTTACCAATGCTCTTCGCACAAGAGGCAGTATTTATTCGATTATTCAAAGTGATTTATTGCATCCATCGATTGAGTCTTTTCGATCATGATTCCTTTGAGTCTTTTCGATCTTGATTCATTTAAGTCTTTTCGATCATAATTATGAAATCAATTGATTGAATCTTTTATGTGACTCGAGTCAAAATGATTGAATCACTAAAATGATGGACTTTGCCCATCACTACTACCGATTCTTCAATATTAATGAATCACATGCTGTTAATCTGTAGTAGCGTGCATAATATACAGGATGTTTCAAAATGAATAGCGGGTTTTTAACGCTTTCTAATATTTATTGCGCTAAACCGAGTACTACAAATAATGCTTCAGATGAAAAAGCAACTCAAACAGTTCTATATATAAGCGTACAAAATATTCAATGTGTGCACCATTCGTCACACAATGCACGTAATTATGCTTTGAGAGTTCTTTCCAAACGTTGATTAGTGTTTCATGAGAACTGTTTCAACAGCTGTTTCAATCCTATTTCTTAATTCGTAAAAATCATCTGGTAGTGTAGGAAAGGATTTTATTATCATCACAACCGATTTCAACACAGAACGCATGACGAACAGTAACTTCAGGCTTTGCAAACAGTAAGGCACATAAATTTTCCGCTCACAAGTCGCCATATTTGCTACTAGCGCTCTCTAAAGGATGGGAACGAAAACATTTGGTGTACATACACATTGTTTCCAACAAGGAAAACTGTGATAGTTGCATCATGTTATCATAGTTATACCTTCATCTGATGCATAATTTATCGTTGCAAGTTAAGTATAATAAATGTTATAAAGCGTTAAAACCTCGATATTCATTTTGAAACACCCGGTATTGAAGCATGAATGACATGTTTCGTGTTATTTTGCATAGGTGTTTTTGATTTTCTGCCCCTTCTTTCCGGATGACAATTCAAGTCCGTTCTCTGCACTGTTATAAACGCAGTACGAAAGTGATAAAAAATTGCGTAAATTATAGAAATTTGAAGATGTAGCCACTGTGTAGCGCAGTTGAAAATGTCTATTATTGAATTTAACGAGGAAAGATTAACCCGGTAACCCCTGAATTAAAAAGTTTCTGCGATTTTTGTGGCAATCATTTATCTAAATGTCAATGAAACTCTGACTCTTTTGGTGCAAAACGTATTCTTTTACCACTAAGAGTTACGCCTAGCGGTACCATATGGTAACACCAACATATTTTGCATCATAACATCCCAAATATTAGGCTCACATCAAATAATATTACTTTATACGAGATATACAGGCTACTAAATCATAATTGCATAATAAAACCTTTGTATTAGCAATATATAGGGCTTAAGTAAAGGAAATAAAATGCTTGCTCTAAATAATTCCGTTTCTTTGGGCTAGTTGATAATTCTCAAATTTTACACGGCTTTAAATGCGTAAAATACAGCTTTAAAATACCAACATTTTCGGAAAATGTCATTACAAATGTTCTCAGCAATTTAAAACTCTCAAAAACCCTAATAAATTACGATAAATAATAAAAAAGTTACGTTTAACACTGCACTACCAGCTGGTACCATTTGGTACCGCTAGGCGTTAACGGGTTAATAGAAGATTGTGGGGAGTGTGCTTTCTATCTGTCTTGTTAGGATGTATTTCCAAGAGTATTTCATTCATTTGCCACAAGAAGTAAGGAAAGGCTGACGACAGTTTAATTTAATTTTATCGTGCTTAAAATATGAAAAAATATAAATTATATGAATTAAAGCAGTAGTGTCAAAAACAATGAAACCATGAGAGTTATTCAGAAAATATTTAGGAATTCGAACGTTAGCCTGAAGCATCAAATATCAATATTTGGTCAAACGGTACTAAAATTTCAAATTAAGTTAAAATAAAAATAAAATTGTAATATACTTACAAATCTGGGTGTGTGACAAGATTTTCTGTCTCATTTTCACTTGGACTGCTCCCTGAAATTCGCCAAGCAATAATTGGTTGGAGTTATAAAGATACCGACTCTGGGACGACTATAATTTTCATTTTTCCATTCCATTTCCTTTTCTCTGTGAATTTTATTTTTTATTTTATATCATAACTATCGTATTTTTCACGTGATTATTTTGACGTTAGCGTGAATTTCTTTTTTCAGTGTCTTTATTTTAAGTTGACTGTTTTCGTTGTTGCCATTCTAATTAACGTCAATAGAGTATTTTTTAAAACGGTTTTTAACATTTTTCTGGGTCCCCAACTGTTTTAACCAGTCACATTTCCTATTTTCATGTTTTTTGTATGTTTCCGCTAGTTCTCCATTTATCAATGAAATATTTCCCACTTCCTTTACTTTTCTTGCCCTCCTTTTTGATAATACATTGGATGTTTAATGTTCACTATTACCGGCAATAGCTGAACTTTGTGCTGTGGATTTTCTCACTCAAACCCGAATCGGTGAAAACATCAAAATAATTTGATGGACGGAGGGGAAACGTTAATTTCTAATAAAAAACCTTCATCAATCAGCGATTCCCTCTCGGGTATGAAAAAACGCGAAAAATACCAACCACTCCAATGAATTGGTGAGGACATTCGAATGTTAGTTAATTTACTCGTGTAGGGGTAACCATCCTTTGGAGAAAGGAATCGCTCGAAGAGTGCAAACGTCAACTGAAAAATCGAAGCACATGAACGAGGTCTAACAGTGGCTGAAAGGCAATGACCAATGTGGTATGGGCTTATGACGTCAACACTTGGAAAATGTTCTTGGTCATGGATCTTTGTTCGTGGGGAATTGAAGAATTAGGCAACAAATCGCAAAACGGAATAATACAGTCACATATTTTTCTAAATATCCCAACCGATAATAAAAAGTTGATGGCTCAGCCTCTTACGAATGAAATACCAGCAAAATGTGTCTGTGATAAGGAGGACTGTGACTAGATTTTCGACTTCCCGTAAGCGTATTTCAGGGAAATAATAGTATCTCCTTCCATTGTGCTTGCTTTCTTAGGTGCTGCAAATCTGAAGACTGTTTAGAGAGCTATTTACGCTTGGAGACACCGCTTAACTTTTAACACTTGAAGGACCGGACCCGTTATTAAGACCGGGTACCTCTAATACCTTAACCATAGAATTTTTTTCTCTCGTCTTCATTTTTTATGACTTTTACCTACTCTTTATTATACGTATTCTGTGAATATATTTTTCATTTTTTACACTTTTATTATTAAATTTACATTACAATTATTGCCACCTGCCTACTTTAAAAGACCATCTGTCAAAATGACGGATTAAACGTTTCCATTTTATTTGCTATGGTAACGCAATAATAAATAATAAAAAGGGGAAAAAGGAATGTCGCTCCTGTTTATTTGACCGCTGTTTATTTGAAATTTTTATTGTAAAATGATTCGTAAAAAGTTACTCAATTGCGTTAATAAAAGAAGCAAAAGGTTATTTTTTTATAAATTTATCAATTAATATTCACATAATGGAAGGAATATTTAAATGTTTCTACCAATCAAAATGACGGCTAATGGTTCTTTTAAGTAACTATACGATCCCGGTCCTTCTAGCGCAGAGACAGAGAAGTTCACGGAAAAATTCATCTTAATCTTGGTTTTTTTTTAGGAGTTATCAACTATCTATTACTACCGATCAACAAAAAGGTCAAAACTAATAAATTAAGGATTAATTTGCTTGTACCGATTTAATGATTGAGTTTGGTAACGATATTAACCACATTTTAATAGTTAAAACATAAAATTAATATAAAAAACATTCAATTCGAGCTAAGCTAAGCTCGAATTGAATGTTTGACACGTCACTTCCACGTTTGTAAAAAAATTTGTCAGCAATAGACAATCGGTAATAGCAGTGCTCCAGTCAACAAATCGAGCGGATTGATTTCATTTAATCAGAAGTTTTGATAATTTGTTTCATTGACAGTTGAGCTCATTAACATAGTTTTTCTGAAAATGAATGACAACCAAAAAAAAAAAACAAAAATAAGTGAGCGAGGAATTTTAGTGGCTAAGAACTAAAATACATATGACATAAACTTTGCTATTCAGAATAAAATCGCTGGCAGTCTGCATTCACTCAAATCTACTGACTGTGTAACTAACGCAGACAAAGTCACCAAATATCCATCTTAATTTTTAAATCTCCTGGATGCGTCTCGCTTACCACCGCAAAATTTACAGCCGAAGGTTGGCTCAGCGGTCATAATGATTGATAAAATAAACCCGCCAAAACTATGCGATGGAAAGCATTCGGTGATAAAAATGACTGATAATCAATTTTATTCACGTGATGATACATAAAGGAAAATTCGAAGACGAGGAAGTTCTTATTTTGAGAATTCCCATGGCCCCAACTGATATAAACTTTGTGTTTAAACGAATTCAATTTCCAATTCGTGTTGTATTCTACCGTTTGTGATTTTTATGATCATGTGCTCATGAAAACCCATTTTTTTTCATGGTCAGTGCTCACGTATTGGTAATCCATCGGCATTATTTGTACTTGCGCCTCATATCCAAGCAAAATCACATTGATATCAAAGGGTGCTTTACTCAAGAGAATAAACCTGAATGTTTAGGGTAGACCGGGGCACGTTTACGCAATATACTTTTCCCGAACCGAGGTTTAACTGGCGCGCCACATGTCATGACATATTAACGCTGCTACCGTGAGGCAATTCCAACAAGATTTTATGTGAACTTGCCCCGAAAACGGAGCAAGTTAACGCATCAGACTTGGACCGATTCCTATGGTTAAAAGCACAAAAAGGCCAAAAACTACTGAGTGCATAAAATTTTGACTTTATTAACTGCTTTATAAAGCCAGACAGTCTACAATTTCCTTATTTTAAACTATTTGAACGGTTACTAATAGAATTTAAGCTATTAAACTATTTCTATAAACTATTTAAACTATTTAACTATTTCCTAAATTTTAACTAAAAATTTGAAAATTCATTGAAAGAAATCAGCGTAAATGTGCTCCAGTCTAACCATTGTAGTTCATATAAAGAAACTGCCTTTCTGAAAAGCCATTATGATACTTATTTTCCTAGATTTTTTTACATTTTCTCCTCATTTCATTTTAATCAGTGAAAATTTATTAAAATCGGTACAGCCGCTCTAGATTTATAAGTGGTAAAACTGAACTGTTCATTTAATCTTAGGCGTTACGATGTTCGCCGGGTTAGCTAGTATTGTGTAAAAAATCGTCTGTATATTCTGATTAGTTGTTGCTTTTGCGTACTGACTAGCAACTAAGTGGTTAATTTCCTCGCTTATAATACAGGATAATATTTCCTATTAACTTCTGATCTCAAAGGCAATTCGTGCAATTCTTGTTCCACTACCAGTGACGTGCGGTCTGGGAGACCGCAATTAATCAAAAATTCATAAAATATTGCTTCGCCATTTTTTTGTTTTGTTTAATTTTTCTTTGAATGCTTAACTATTTTAAAACTTATATTAAAATTTTTACGCTCCCAATACGAACCAATGTATCATAAAAAATTGCGATTTGAAGCAGATTCAAAAAACTGATGCCAAAAACACTTTAGTTATAATTATCATATTTATGTATCAATATTTCACCAGATTCAAAAAAGGCCTTAAATGTTAAAGTTGGAATGCTAAGTAGTAAGTAGCCATGAACTTTATCCCGCTTATTCCTTTTCTTGATGCATTCTTAGTAAGTGACGTGCGGTCTCACAGACCGCTAATCGAGTTCAATTGCAAATTTACAGAAATTAATAAAAGGAAGGATAAATTTAAGAGTGGGACGTCCTTGTTATGCAAAAATATGAAGCTAACAAGAATTATAGATATTTTAAAACATTAATTTTGAAAATATTCATAATTTTAGATACGCAGCGGTCTCTCAGACCGCACGTCACCGGTTAAGGGTTAACTTTGAGAGAAGATAATAACCGCCAGTTATCAGAAACGGCTTTAACGAAAACTCACCTATTTCAGCCGTGGAGCTTATGATGTCATCGTTATCGGAATCCAATCTTACAATGGCATGGGCTGCGCTTGGACCTGGAGTCCGTCCGTCCTTGCTGCAGCCAGGGATGTCAAGGTTTAGGCTTTTGTTGAAGTGCGCCACCAACGTCGCATTCTCATGCTCTTCTCCACGGGATCCTTTTTGTCCGACCGAATAATTTGGAGCATGAAAACGAGAATTTGGATTTGTAGACGCAATGAAAGGAAGTAGTCATCTTTATAAGTTGGGGAACAAAGTCTATGACGGGAAGGTAGACTTCCACACTGTGACTGCCACTTTTATAGCCATTCAAGTGGCCACTTCATAGACCATAGGCCTGCGTTCTCGGATCTAAAACTGTCGCAAACAATACAAAAATATTTCGTCTTTCGATCGTTTTTTTTTCAACTTTTGATCGATCATCAATCGATGTTTTCAACTTTTCTAAAAGTTGAAAAAATCGATTTGTTTAGCGTCGACGAGGTGCCAAAAAAGAGACAAGTCGCCTCACTACGCATTATTTTTTACATTCTACCATCTGCCGATTTATTTTATCAAAGATGAGCGCCCTTCTGACAGCACACGGAGAATGAAATTTGCTTTATTCAGGGGGGCGGGGGATAGGCGAGCGGGTAGAGGAAGCGAGTGGCCTGACGCTCTCCAATCCGCCGCGGTGCGTTGGCGTTGGTTAATTCTCTCCGCGGACTCACTCTCAAGTTTGGCATTTTGGTGGCTTAACGGTGGTAGATGCGTCAAAATGCTCGACATTTTTGTCTTCGGCACAGTAATTCGGCAAAATCAATCGAAAACGGCCATGAAATATTATTTTTTTTTCGATTTTCTACCTTTCCCCCATAAATGGCATTATAGCGAGGATCAGGGGTTCACCTAGAGGTCTCAAATTTTAATGCCTTATTTTTAGTCGGTTCCATAACTTTTTTTTTCATTCGGCCAGATGCATTTAAAAAAATCGATTTTTCTGATCCCTATGCCACAATGCTTCGTAAATACTCCATGAAAACCTCTCTTAATCGCTAGAATAATAATATCATTAGATTAGTGGCATAGAAAGCGGGCTCTGCAACTCCTCACCCCCTAATATATTAGACGGAAAAAGAAATTTTTTATTATTATTGTTAACTATATGTCCCGGTAAACTTCGTATTACCTTCGTATCTATATACATCTATATATATCGTTTACATAAATCTTCTCGCTAAAACTCGAACACGGCGAAACCGATCGGTCCAGCCGTTTTCGAGTTTTAGCGAGACTAAGGTCGTGCAATTCATTTTTATTATATCGATAAAAATCCTCCCATGGTTTTAGACCCCCCTGTACAATTCCTGGCTACCCTACTGCAAAGGATTGAAATAAAGATAGTTTTCCCATGTACACAAAAAGTCAGTAATATTTCTTGTCGTACCCATTTGTCGAAGAGCATTTTTTTAAATTTCATATCTCCATCTTGAGATATTTTCGATGGCTTCACAAGAGACTACTTTGACATTATATTTTTCCTGCGCAAAAAGTAGTTTCTACTGCGGGCGAAAGTTCATTACGCTTTTAAAAAATCAATTCACGCTCAAATAAAAATATTCCCTCTCACTCCAAATAATTTTCAGTATTTCATTTAATTACACCATTATCGGTAAATATATGCACGTACATAAATCGGTTTTCAACTCCTTATTGACGTGAGATGGATTAAACTATGGTCAACTTATGAGTACCCATGTAGGTAAATGAAACTCCAGCTACAATTTTATGTGACTACACAAATATATAAATTTAGTATCTTATTAAGAGAAATTATTATGGTATAACACTGGCGTTGTCGGGTGCAAGTCTACGACCACCATAGGCAATTAGTGTATGCCTTCCTCTGTAATACATTAGCAAGGGGTATCCATTAATTACTTGAGGTATTTAGGGGGTTGGGGTAGAGCTTTTTCTCACCTTAAGACCACTACCCTCACCATCAAGATTACTACCTGACTAATTGTGTGATAGAAAATAATTTCTTTTCCTGAAAATAAGTTCAGTACTTAAATGGTAAAAATCGTTTCATGATGAATGGAAAAATAGACAATTTACCGTGAAGTGAAAATTTGTAATTATATTTCTCGTTTCTTTGTTTACTCGAATGCACAGAGATTTTAGTCATCGGAGTTTTTTACTAAAGTGAAGGGGTGAGTGAGGAGGAGAAAGGAGAAGGAATGCGAGTTAGGTTGTTTTGAGGTGAAGGGGTAAATCGAACGTGTAAATCCAACGACGTAACTAAATTCGTAAATCCATAGGAGGGTAAAACACGCGCAAGCCACATCCGTTTTACGGAATTTTACCGAATATTAGATCAAAAATGGTAGTTTACTAGATAATTTCAATAATTAGTGCAAAACATTTTTTTACGGCCAATTTCGCTTGAAAAAGCTAGTAATTTTAGGTAGATCATTGTCAAACGTTCCTGCTTTGTCTTGAAAGTTGAATTGACTTCCAATAGGTGACCGCGCTATACGAAGCTTTGAAAGGGGCGTCTGTAACGGAGATGCACTCTAAACATTGGTCAATGATTGAGTTTATTTTGGCGGAAAACCATGGTAACTCAGATATTCACAGGCGCTTACAGCATGTCTACAGTAATCCGGCAGTGGACAAAAGCACGGTGAGTCGTTGGGCGACGCGTGTTCCATCATCGCCGCTACAGGGAAGTTGAAGAAGTTGATACAATACGACACTGGCTCCGTCATGGACCAGTGGAGTGGTACCGTGCAGGCATACAGGCTCTTTCTTCAACGCGGCGTCAAGCCGTAGCTTTGAATGGATATTACCTTGAAAACTAGTGTTATGAATCTTAAAGACTGGGGTATTTGAGTGCTGAACAAAAATATCCCTCTTTCAGAAAAAAATGTGTTGCATCACTTATTGAATTCCCTTCGTAAAAAGAGAAATTAAGAGTGGAATAGCAAGAAATAAGCAAGACTGAAGCATTCAAATGCCGCAGCTAACTAAAAATCTAAAATCTTCGGCGTGAATCGGTTTTTACCGATGCTTTAAAATAAAAAGAGTAGTTTAATTAAATCGAAAATCGGAGTAAGACAATCAATTTTTGGTTTACATCTACAGGGTGTTTCAGGAGGAATCTGCAATACTTCAGGGACTTTTAAAGAATACAATTTTAAGTATATTTAGTCATATTGACATGGGGTCGCGACTCCTTTGTTACTATGGCAACGCAAACATTTTAGATGCACTTTGCAGTTACCATAGAAACTGTTTTTCTTGGGTTTCCAGCATTTTTGACATTTTATATATTTTGATACTCTGGATTTTTGAGGATAGTAAATAATTAAGGTTTGACGCAAACGTGCGGTTATGAGTGTGCGAAACAATTATTCTTTGAGCTTAATTAACCCTTAGAGAACTGGAACGTTTTTATACGTTTTGGACGCTGATTGCGGCATGAATCCAAAATTTTAATGATGCCTGGATATTTTGCACATGGACATTTTTCCTCCCCATAAGGATCGCTAAGGGGCTTAAATATTAGATACCAGCTCCTGTGGTAGGTGGTGCCTCCTGCACAGGGGTCTTTTCTGCACTGGCTGACAGCTAAAATCGTGAACTCCCGCAGCCTAAGAAACGAGAGCTATGAGCGAGTATCAACAATGCGATTTCGTAATCTCACCCATTTTTAGCTCCAATCTAACCCTTTAGGATAATTGTTTCAGGCAATTATAATCGCTCATTTTCGAATAAACTTTGTTATTTAATGAAAGTCTTTATAGAACCGGAGTATCCAATAAAATGTCGAAAATGCTGGATGCTCAAGAAAACACCGTTTTCATAGTAACTGCAAAGTGCATTAAAAAATGTTTGCGTCGCCATAGCTCAGTAACTAAAGAGTTGCGATCCCATGCTTATGGACAAAGGAATGCACAAAGCTTTCTCCCCTATCACCTCCTGAAGTATCGCATAACCTTCCTGTAGCACGCTGAATACAGATTTTCAAATCACTACACCACACTTGCCCCAAACCCACGTGCAATAAACAATGACTCATTTTGAGCACACGAATGCATTTGGAAGAGTACTCCAAAGCAGCTTATATAACATTTAGTTCTTTCAAACGCTTGCTGAGACGCTCTAATTCTCTAAAATTTGCTGATTTTGAGGCAAGACAATCGATGCTTCTCTGAAATACCTAACAAAAAATGACCTTGCAGTGTAATGCAATCCATATAATTTATCTACCTTCCGCCTATGCTGAATATGTGACGTGGCGATATGCCTGTGGCTAAACATTGGATGAAAGCTATTAGTTTAATTGGAGAGTGCTGCGTGAAATGCATGGAACTTTCTTTTTGAAGTAATTTCGTAATCGCTCTAAGTTAAGAACTAGAACAGTAACCTACTATGGAAGAGGTGTTGTAAACTGGACTGGAACCAAGGATAAGTTGGATCGGCCATCGTCAGCAATATTGCAAACGTGGACACGGAATCGGGTGCTGAAAACATCGTTGGAGTAGCGTTGAATCGTGGGTAACTTTTGATTACGTGCAGAAAAAAATTGATGGTTGGGAATAATATTCACCTGAGGGACGTGGTTCCTCTGGATTGGAATGCAGCAGGTTGAATCTCACTTTCTTGATGGGATTACGCATGGTAGATTTCTTCCTCTCCAAGACGTCTCCAGTTTTGATGGGTAATGACCTCTTGCGGCTTGACTCACACTTGGATTTGCCGCCATACGACCTCTCAACACGTTCTATATCATGTTTCACCACCTTGATCTTAACTAGCGAGTTTGATGCTCCCTGTACCTTCGGCATGTTCACTACAAAACGTCACAAACAGTTGAAGTACTAAAGCGCTACCCATAGGTTGTGAACGGGTGAATGATCCTTTCTCCTTGGCGTAAGAAGGAAGACTGACGATTGGAATGAGACTCTAGAATAACACAAAGTCAGTGCCATGACGTCATCTCACTTCAAATCACGTGTCTCAATGCATACCGTTCATTGTTATGACGTGCGAGACAAATTCCTGTGATTTAACGCCTCCACTAAGTGGAACGGAAATTGCTCACATAATATTTTGTTATCTGACCACTTCTCGCATCCTTAAAAACATCTGACTAACTTATCTATTGGGTGGAATTTGAAGACCCATGCTCATTTCTGTGTGTAGGTGTTGGAGAAGCCTTCCTCGAACGTATCTAGGAGTGACTATCGTGAATGGGATGTAACGAGTGAAAAACAAAACAATAACGATCGTTAAGTGGTTATGCATTTTACGGTCGATTGTTAGTTTTTATAACTCTTCGCGTGCATTCGCACTTCCGGTCATTTTTTTTCTCGCTAACCTTACATTCAATATTGAACGAACGTGTGTTTATTTTTATTAAACTGAGATAAAATTAAATCCATTTTTGATTCATTATCTCGTGGCGGTTTAATTTTAGAGTTATTTTGCATGAAAACTTTTGTTTGGAACTTAAATATATACATTGGGTCGTAAATTATCCATGAAACTTCTGCATTCGCGTACCGTTGAGTTTCTTACAATTTCTTTTCTTTAGAACTTGAAACAAGGTAACTACTCTTAAGATACATCTCCGTTGTCTGTGGTCTTTAAACACTACCATTGCTGTTATTTTAACATATTTTACTGTTTTTAATGCTTCTGGTCAGCCCTCATACAGCGTTTATTCATTGGTTTTAGTGTAAATATTTAGGGATTAAGTATGTTTTGTGGACTTTTGTAGGTATCAGTGTAGGAAGATTACAAATGATACTTATTGAAAAAACATTTCGTCAACTTAAGGCGCTGAAAAAGATAATGCTTGGTTGAAATATATCATCGGATTGGCAAATATAGCTTCGTTTCTTGCTCTTCGACTTTTCCTTGGCTCTTAATTGTTATTCCTTTATTTTTTTACGGCAGCATGGGGAATAATTTCGCTGTAAGATCCATTATTGGTGGTTTAAGTTGTATAACATTTTGTCGTATTGGTTCCTGGAAAAACAATGTTGCATTGAATGTAGGAATCAGTACCTAGGAACCTGCTAAATTTTGCAGTCGTATTCCATTCTAAAAGATTTTACTAAATCCAATAGATAGAAACAAATTTTACAGAATAAAATGCGATCATGGTAAACTTTGTGGTATTCCATCACAAAATTTATTCAGTGAAGAAGCTTTAACTACACCGCATGTATAAAATAAAATTTGAACACAACCCAGGTTTCAACGACTTAGCGTCGTCATCAGATGGTGACAAATGCACATTCCGCAACCCCTTAAATACCCATTTGTAAGTTGGTGGGGGAGGTGTAAGGCAAAGAGGTGGGGAGCGGGTGGGGGGAACGGATTGGGAAGGGGGGTGGGGGTAGAATTGTCTACCAATGCATAAAGTTTTATTTTATTTATGCGGTGTTGTAAACTTTTCCTCACTGAATAAATTTTATAGACATTTAAATATTTTCGCACGTTTACTCAAGCACAGTGATTGGAGCGGTGGCAATATAGGGTAGACTGAAATAAAATTTTTTGATTTAGGATGACAAGAATCGAAGACAGTGATTTTAAGTTGCGAGAGCATGTGAAAGTGACGTGATAAGACTTTGCATTTATAAAAATGAATATTAAAAATGAAGTCTATGCAACCTCGTAAATACTCCAGACTGGTATAATCTTGGTAGCTATTTCTCAAACTTAGTATTTTTCCATTCTCCATGTTAAACTATAACCTTGCAGATACCCTAATTCATCACTCATGTTATTCTATGCATATCTTCTTAAGAGTAGGCTAATGCCGACGCCAGGTTTCTCTCCACCCTTCTTTCCTACCCCTTTCTTAGGCGCATTGGGGAAAAATGACTTTCTCTCACGGTCGCCTCCTCCAAATACCATATCGTGCATGAATATCTGTCTCTGCTGATATTATAGCCACCGAGTGCGTTCCCTGGGTTACGGATGGTGGGCCGACCCCGATTTAATTACATAGGACAGGTTATAAAGGCTTTAAAAGAAAAGGAATAGCCACTTTGGAAATGCTAGCAGGTAGGAGAGCGAAATGGAGAGCTAATGAAACCCATCTTAAGATTGTCGACTAAAGATGATGGCAAGTATGTGTGTTGACGATGATAAAACACCCTTAAAAGAGTGAAAGAACAGTCTTCCCTACGTAATTAAATCGGGCCATCGCTTGTCCTTCTCCATTGCACCTGTCCTACGAATGTTTTCATCAGGACATCATGCTTCTTTAAGTGGTAAACTGAGTTGTCCCGTCGTCTTCTTAAGGGATTTAGAAGACTTCTCTTTTCTCCCACTCTTCTGAGCACTTTTTCAATACTTACCTGATCGACCCATTTTATCCCTCATGTATATTTTTGCGCACCCTCTGACGGTAGGGCATGAACAAATGCACATTTGTGCATTCCCTGCAAACTCGTAACCCAAGCATCAATCAATGTCCGAAAAACATCAAGGCAACATTTTCGGCGTTAACATAGTACATCCGTGCAATACCCATGGTTATCCAATTAACGTTGTATGGATATCTGTCAAATTTCCAAAGAACCCACCGAACTACGCTGAAGCGATGTCAAACAGTAAGTAGACATGGATTTCCATATCGCAACATCTCTCAGATATCTCCACAAAATCTAATGAGTAGATAACGGGAATGCTTATTATGGTTTTTGGTAAACATCAGACGTACAAACAAAACATCACTACTCTTCGTAAATAACGATTCGATACATAAAATATGCAACCAACGGATACTGCTTGGAATAATTTTTTTTAATATCACGGATATTACAACTTGCAAATCTATCTAACGTTATTTTTGACAACTCGTTGTGGACGTTACAAATGGGATATATATGTAAATGTTGTAAAGATATCCGTTGTGTTATAAGAATTTGTTTGGATATGTCAACCTTATTAATATATCCGATGGATATCGTCTGCTGCCTGGATATTCACATCACTACAGGTGTTGGGGTAAAAGCAAAGCCGAATACAAGTGTGAGTGTGACAGTGACGTATGGGGGAGTATTGGAAAGGTATGGGGTTAGATAATCGGGTAGAGGGGAAAAGTAGTCAGCCCTAGCGTACTTAAAATGTAGATGAGATGGAATGACGTTAAGGGTGTAGAAGGGAAGGGTGTGAAGTGTTACGGGGGGTGATCTTAGAAGATGAGTGCTATTGCTTGGGGGCCAGGGGTAAGGGTGTAACACTCTAAGATGAAACGGCAAGGGTCTACAAGGAAACACAAGGGTGGCAACGAAAAGTATGATGGGGTAGAAGAAACGATAGCTTTGATAGAGACAAAAGGTGAGAGGTATTTGGTTGGATCACTGCATCATGATTCGACTTTGGAGGGGGGATGAGTTTAGCCGGGATAGAATGCTGGAATGAAGTGTTGGCGGGGAAGATAAAACCTTTAGCTAGAGAGGGAGCCGGTGAGGGTATTGGTGGGTGAAGATATTGGGGTTGTCACTTTGATGGAATGAAGTCTTTCCACCCTGACGCTTGAGAAAGGATGGTACTAATGTTTGTCCCTACACCCCTCCAGGAGCTATGTGCCCTTTATCCTATCTCGTCTGTAGGTACATTGCCGCAGCCTACAAGCGCGCGAACCTTTTGGAAACGACTGCTCTCCCTCCAGTACAACAAATCAAAATCTCCTGGGTGTATCCCTTCTGTGTTTCCACTCTATTCGGAAGGCAATCGTTCTACTCTTTCGCGCAGCCAATGCCATCCATTAGCCCTGAAAAACCCTATCAAGAGGTGAAAATTCTTATCACAGGTGGGTGCAGTCGTCCATTCATTGTGTTAAAAGTTACACGCATGTTATTTTTGCGAAGACACACCACACTCATAGCAAATGAAAAGGCCTCTTATATTTTATTTAGAGCTTAATTATACGTTTACATCTTGCACTAATCTCTTGATTGACGCAAGTGAAATGCGGTAGTGGTGATCTCTCATTTTTATCTAGGAATGTAACTCTTTTATAAGAAAATGAATTTTTTACGTTTTATTCGCCATTATCATTTACCGTAGAGCTACCATTTTTTTGCCTCCCGCTTGTGCAATGCGTAGTTATGATCACCTATTTCCATTATGGTCGTTGATATATTATTTTTAAATAGTAAATATAAGAATATTTACGATTAGTGATCATAACTCGGGATAAGATACAAGAATCTTTCCCGTGAGTAGTGAAGAATGCTATTCACTAGAACCTTCCTATTCACTTCGTTTTTCCCATTACTCTATCATTCTCCTGTCTTTACCGATGTACCGTAAAATGTTTCCACCCCCTGTCTTACCCACTTCTTTCCAAATCTAGAATGGAACTGGCCAGATCTTTCGGATTCATTATTGACTTATTAATTCCCGTTAAACCCATACCAGCCTACTAGGGGGAGAAATTAGGGAATTTTTTGGTAGAATGTGATACCTGATATAATTGATAACTTCAGGCTTGACTATGTGAAACCTCTCCATATTGGAAATAAAAGAATAAAACTTTGCAACGTTCACTTGTGTATTTAAATAGGCACGACCGGGTTTCGTAACGAATTACATTTTCAGGTGACTGATGTAGATGTAACTACGTTCTACTACTCTTAGGTGACTGGTCACCTGAAGATGTAACTACGTTACGAAACCCGGGTCTTACCTTTATAAATGCACATGTGAATCTTTCAAAGTTTTATTATATTATTTCCAAATTAAGGTGTATTAAAAATTGGGTGGTAGATGGGAAAAGCTCGGAGCCGTGGAATGCAAACGAAACTCGCTTACTTGGTGTGAACGGCATGAATCATCCTCTGAATAGCTCACGTAAAAGAATCTATATCATTGATATTAAAGTCAAAAGCACAGTAGAGCTGCTCTAGAAATAAATTTTCAATTCAATTGCTCGTGAAATGAATACTGTTGTCTCTTCAATGACGTCAGAGAAGTGGAAGAAAGAGGGAATGGTTTTTTTGAAGAAAAGTCTTCTTTTCCCATCAGGATTACTGGAGGAAATTTTATTTGCTTATCTTTGTCTCGAAATGTAATCGTATGTCTTGTCTTTTCCAGTTCGGAAGAACATCATCCGAAAAAAAATTTGATAGGAAAAATTTAAGTATGCCCTATAACGAAAGTTAATAATAAACATTGTTGTGGATGAAGATAATACGATATATATCAAATTGAGAGTTATAATCATTGCATCGTATTTCACGCTGGGATTCATTTTTATACAAATGTTTGTAAAATTACATCAATGTCAATTTTTTTGCAATATGCTAATCCCCAACATTTAAGTTCATAGCTCAACGTTGATTCTAACTGATCATGGTAAATAACTCTTATGATAGTGAATATGGATTTCTTTCGCATAAAGCAAAAGTCAAACAGATAATCTATTAAAGCTGAGGAAATAGGATTTTGTAGACAACTTCATAGTGAAAATAAATGTTGGTTAATATTCCGATATACAACTTTTTTCTAAGCGAATCTTGGCTCGCTCTGCCCGTCTACGACGCGAGTGCTGACTTTTGTAAATTCATGTGAATGCGCGTCGAATGACACAACGCATCCTGAGGGCAACTGGGGACTCCTCTATAGAAATAGGCATTAATATGCAATGAAAATGGAATATCTGGAAATACACGACCAAATTAAAAGTAGATTGGAGAAATTGAAAAATTAAAATCAGCAAAAATTAGTTTTCAAGTATGTATTTTGTGCACCTATTCCTGAATTTTTTTAGAATCGCAGCGGTCTCTCAGACCGCACGTCACCGGTTAAGGGTTAATATCCATTCCATTTTTTAACAACGATCTACCATTTTTTAATATCATTTTAAAGCATTCCGCTATTGCTCTCCTATTCTCTTTTTCTGAAAATCATGTAGTCATCAGCGAAAAGCCTAATATGGGAGTTTATGCTATCTGGGAGGTCATTAATATAAATTAAGAATAAAAGCGGCCCAAGGACGCTTCCTTGTGGGACACCCGATGCTACATCGAAGTGCATTTCACCTTCTTTACCCTTTTGAAGCATTTCAGTAACAATCTCATTCCTTATCTGCTTCCCCAATGCATACCTTGCTGCCTTTCTTTGTACCTTCTCAACCCAGATGATGATGGCTGTGAGTAGAGCTGAGTGCTAACAACTCGAGGATCGGGGGCGTCGTCATATCCCGCTCAATCTTGTGTCACCTGTCATCCCTCCTTCGCCAACTTGCCAGGCAGCATCCAAATCCCATTCCTCCCAGTTCCACTCCTGCTTTCGGATTCCTCCCTCCATAACGCGAGGCCCACTTCCAATGAATCATCAAACCGCTGGCGGGCTATGAAACTGAAAGAGGAAGACTTTGAAAACCTCTCATGCCCCCCTCCATCATCCTACGTCGACAAATCGCTTAATTAGGCGAAAATCGAGAACTTTCGACGGGATGGGTGGGTGGTTGCAGGGGATTTGTAGAAGGTTGGAATGAGGGTGGAATTTGAAGGCGCAAGGAAAGAGAGGGTGAGACAGAAGATTTATCCATTTAGCCTGGGTGTTAGTTCGTTTCGAATTGCGTCTCTGCTAATTTTTTACGAGGATTCTATCGCGCTGCTATCTATTTCCAATTTTTTTATTTACTTTCCTAAACACGATTATTTGTGATAAAGCTTAATATATTACCCTATTAATGGCTTTCTACATTTTCTCTTTCTATCCGATGATTCAAAGTGAGTCAAAATTATTTAAAGAGGGGCCCTTAGGCTATTTTGTTACATATCTGTGACCGAAATTCTCTTTTTTCTAAAGTTGCGCAAATGGAAAAGGTTTCAGTAAACTCATTCTAAATTTTCATCCAAATTTAGTAATGCAGAAGTGGATCTGCAAAATATCCGAAATAATGTGCATATCAGCTGTAAGTTTGATTGGTAAATCATTTTAACATATATTTTCTAAAGAGTTTATAATTTTGATGAAGTACAAATTTCTAAGCCGTAATTCATCAAAGGTCTCATTAAGTGTAGACATCGTTTGTGATGCCAGCGGTGTGTACTAAATAGAATCTATATGGAGATGTCAGTATCTCTTCTACAATATCATCGTTATTCACTATTTTCGATATCCATGCATAAGTATTGCTTAATTAATTAAACTAGAGTGGAAATGCATTGCAGCTCTGATGATAGTTGTTTTATTATTGCTATTATATTCATTTCGTTTGCAAGAAGTTCTTAGCCACACGGGATTCACTGTGAACTTTCGGAAAGTGGCATTTTCATGCATTACGCAATGTGTGAGAGTGATTAGTGATCTTTGTTCCCTTGTGAAACAAATGAAGCAATATTAATCAATGCGTACATTGTGTATATTAAATGCTTGTCAATGGTTCCAGGTTTCAGTAGAAAAATCTTTAAGTCATTGAATAAGATACCTGTAAAAATTTGCTGTTATGTACCATTAAAGTTTATGATACATTAAATACGCGAAATATCGGCGTGGTTAAGTTATTGTGAGAAAAACTGAAGGTAGTGGGTCTGAGTCAGTCTTGTGGAAGAATTTTATATTCAGGGAATGGTTCTTTTTGATCGTCTGTTTTTTTGTATCATGAGCTGCAATGTGAGTTTTAGGGTACATTGAAATGAATTTATAAGTGTATAAATATTATTTGGATATAATTATGTATAAGACCAGTGCCTAATTTTACGGCTTCAATAGAATATCGGGAAAATAGGCCTTCTGTGAATATGCAACAATCTGCCGAAGTTTCTTTAGTCGTTGAAAAATTATGCTCAATTTTATTAGATAATCCTTTCGTTTTTAAATAAGCTACCATGCGAGACTTCCTGTTTGACTCTCCATGATCTTGGATGATTCAAAGAAAATGCTATTATCCCTCGTCCCCAAAATATTGTAGTATTATTATAGTTTTATTTTTTCGACTGTGATTCGCTTTTATACTTTTTTAAACATAGGAGGATGTGGATCAATTAGGAGAGTTGTGAATAAAAGCGAAAAGGATTCTCTAATTATTTTTAAATGTATGCATTAAAAGGGGAACTCACGAAAAAGGATTTAACTTTTTGGTAAATAACTTTACTAGCAATATTTTTTCCCTTCTCTCTTAAAAAAATTGTGCAGTTTTTTTTGTCTATGAACAAAGCGGGAAATATATTCAACCGCTTTCGCAAGCCTTCCACAATCCATTCGGTCCAATTTCCCCAACCCAACCAGAAGCGCTAGAAAAAAAATGTATATCTACGGCAACATTTGGCCTGCCAGGATTTTAGAAGGGACGCTTTCTCGCGAAGTCTTTCTCGGAAGGAATTTTTTTTTAACTTATTTATATCTACTTTGGAGTGGGATGAGAGGTAGAATTGTGTGGCGGGTGAGGAGTGAGGTTAGTGGAGACTAGTGGGAGAGAGGGGAGGTACTACTGCGAAAGAGAAGGAGTAAAAGGAAAGATTTTTTCTCTTTTGTTTTCAGTCCTGGGTGTTTAGTGAGGGTAATGAGGAAGGGGTAAGGAAAATAAGGGTGGGGTATGGAGGGAAGTGGGGGAAAATGAGAATGGAGGAGTTAAAAGAAATAATGAAAAAGATAATCAGCTTTCTCTCCAAGTTTTTATTTATTTGTTTTGTTCCTTTTTATATATATTTTGCCGGAAACCAGATTAAAATGTAGCTACTTCCGTGGAGTGGGCAATTTTGTGCCTGGGCAGCGTGAGAGTGTGAGAGCGGAGGAAATAGACTGTGTGCAGCGTGAAAAAACGTGAAGAAACAGGTAGTAAGGGAGACACGAAGAATTGAAAGCGTCAACTCTTAATTATAACGAGGAAAGGGTCTGCAGACGACTGAATTTGACCATTTTACAAGGAGGAATCGATATGAAACTACCCTTATTATTTGTTTGCGTCTTTGAGTGTTCCCTGAGTTGCTTTTAGCTACAGCATCCTTTTTAAGCAGAGTAAGAATTTTTTATCGTAAGGCCCTTCATTCACTTATATCTAGCCGATATCGCCCACATCCATGGAAAAGTTAAACAGGAGAAACCAGATTACATTTTGTCACCCATAGGTGGGAAAAAGTCATATCAATGCATTCATACTCACTCAGTGGGAATGGAGCGCTGTGCGAATTAAATGTATAATAAGTCGGCTTGGGTCATCATCTCTAATGAAAGATTTTAATTTCCCCTGCTGAATACTATTGATGAATTCTTCTCGGGTTCTCAACCAGGTTAATTCTGTCGTATAAGCCAACGTTTCGAGACACGACTTGTCTCCCATCTTCAAGGCCGTGTTACTTTTTGAAAGTCCAATTTCACCTGAGCCGTACTGTTGTCCTCGGTAAACGGTCGTATCGGTTCAGTGTGAAATTGGACTTCCGTAGAGTAACACGGCCTTGAAGATGGGAGACAAGTCATCTCTCGAAACGTCGGATTATACGGAAGAATTAACCTGGCTGAGAACTCGAGAAGAATTCATCAATAGCACAGGCCAACAATGAAAAAACTTTTTTTTACTGAAAATACCTTATTCTTATGTTTTTAAAGTTGCTGAATCCAAATATGAATGGTTTAAATTGTATCACCCACCATTTCTTCAAATTTTACAGTTAAATTTATGAAATCAAGCAAATTTGTAGAATTTAACAGCTATTTTATAGTTAAATTAAATTAAAAAAGTAGGTCTAATGACCGAAGATGATGGGGATTACTGTTGGTACTTCACCGAGAAGTTTAGCAAGCGATTCATCGCAGAAAAAGCCACACAAGAAGCTTCAACGAAAAAAGGGAAAGAAAATTTAGACCAATTCCAGTTGACAAGTGAACCCTGTATTATCACGCTGTAGTAAATACAAATACTTTTATCGCTATGTAGTGAACAGTAAATACAAACAATTTAATGATGTATCACAGTGTTTCATTGATTTCCCTGTATGCAATATAGGGGTATTAGACTAAATATTAAATACATAGTGCTTGGAAACTATGGGTGATACAAAAAAACTAAGGCCAGGTTTGGATTCGGCACATAAAAATCTATAAAGATCAGCTTAAAAAAAATAAAAAACATTTTTTTTGTTGGCCTGTTTAGTATTCACCAGGGGAAATTAAAATCTTTCATTAGAGATGATGATCCAAGCCGACTTATTATACATTTAATGGAGAAGAATTCATCAATCGTCATCTCTGATTAGCAATTCTCAGATTGCTTTGACGCAGGTCTTCACTCAATTCTCCCATCAGCTTATCTTTTCACACATTTTACGTTCGTATTTCTCCTTTACCGTTAAGTATTGTATTTACGGTCTTCCTTTTCCATTCTAGCCCCCTGCTCAGCCACAGATGGTCGTCTTCATCAGATATTCATGCGTAATGATGTGATCAATTAATATATACCGTATTATTGTTTGGGATTTTAGAAAAAATCTCTCCTACTATTCTTAGGACTTCCTTTCCTTTGGACTTCAGGACTAAGTTTGCTCACTTGTTTATCCATTTGATCCTCATCTCTCTTCTGTAGCACATCATTTTAAATGCCTCTACCATTGATTTCTCCGCTGATTTCAACACCCATGTCTCACTTCCATCGACAAGGATATTCCAAATTTAAGTTCTATTGCATTTTTTTCCTTGCTTCAATGCTTAAATTTCCTGCTGTACGTAATATCGAACAGAGATGCAACGTAAATCAAAAGAAGGATCCCTAGGGAAAATATTTTTTCATAATGATGCGGGAATGCATGAACAAGTCATGTAGTACAAGGAGCGATGCACAGAGTTAAGCATCTTCCATTGGGATTAATATAATGCAAAAATGGATGTTAAGTAGTTTGTTTCCTTACGTTACGAGGGTGGTTTGAAAAGTTCTTGGAATCACCACGAGTTTCCAGCGCTAGTGCAATGAACTTTTTACGCGATATCCATAGGAATGTTTGCTGTAAACACATGCCACGTCAATGCTCGTGGAAAAGAACTGTGTCGGTGACGTGACTTTTTTGCTGTTCCCGCATAGTGATTTGCGAAGATGGAAAAAAATCGAGATTCGTGCAGAGAATAAGTGCGTCGTAAAAAGTAGGTATGAAACCGAAGGACATTCATGCAGATTTTCAAAATACACTAGGGGACTCTGCTCCTTCATAGTCAACTGTTGCCGAAAGGACAAAAGACTTAAAATTTGGTCGGGTTAACTTAGATAATGGTCCGTGCAAAGGTCGGCCAAGAAGTGTCACTACGCCAGAAATCATTGCAAAAGTGCACAAAACGGTGATGGAGGATCGCGGATTGAAAGTGGGTATTATTGCCTGCCAGATGTCATATAAAAGAGTATATTATATTTTAACGGAAAAATTAGAAATGAAAAAAATATCTGCAAGATGACTGCCGCGACTCTTGACGCTGGATCAAAAAAGCATGAGACTGGACATATCGGAACAATGTTTGACCCGTTTTTTTGTTTTAGCTTTTTTGCACTAGTTTGCGGCCAAAGATGAAACTTGGGTCAATTACTATTCCCCAGAGACAAAAACAGCCAAAGCTGTGGAAACATGATGATTATCCACCACCAAAGAAATTAAAGACAATTCTTTCGACTGGAATGGTCATGGCGTCGCTGTTCTGGGATGTGAAGGGGATTCTGTTTATAGATTATTTCTCCACTAGGCAAACAATTACTAGAGGGTACTATGCTAATCTATTGGACTAATTGCAACAAAATATACGCAAAAAAAGGCCAGGTTTAACAAGGAAGAAAGTCATCTTTCATGAATACAATGCGCACTTGCACATAGGTGCTGTCGCCATGGCAAAATAACACGAACTATGGTATTAATTGATGCCACTTCCGCTTTATTCACCTGATGTGCCTCCGTCAGACTTCTATCTCGTCCAAAAACTGAAATTTTTGATGGTGGACCTGGTGGGTAAAAAGATTTACTTCAAATGAAGAACTGATAGCAGTAGTTGACAACTATTTTGCAGGCCTGGAGAAATCTCATTTTCTAGATGGGATCAAGGCACTATAATATCGATGGACCAAATGTAGTAATCTACAAGGAGGCTATATTGAAAAATAAAATAAGTTTCAGTGATGTAAGAACATTTTTTCTATTCCATTCCGAGAACTTTTCAAACCTCCCTCATATTTTAAAATGTTTTTTTTTTTTAACTATTCTTGTAACGATTTTAGAAAAATAATTCGTAACTTGTATCATCAGAAGACTAGTTCTTGCTGTATTTTTTTCATTGAAAGATAGCGTTCTTTTTACTCCTGTTTTTCTTTTCCTAGGTGTGATGCGTTTGCAGCTAATGAGGGAAATGCTATGAGCGTATTCGAGAAACGACTATGCTGGTGCAATGCTGGAAATTGACGGTGGAAGCAGTTTGCACTCAATTCTCACATGTCAGGTATGAAGTTCACATTATTATGTGTTTTATTTGACATGCATTTCGTGGATTGTTATGTATGTTTCTCTAGCGCTTCCAGTAAATGCCAGCATTAATGGATTCTTATTTCATATCCTGCCATTGAAACAGGAGTCAGCAAATTTTATAGCTATTGTATAAAAGGAAGGAAGTGTTTAAGAACTTCGCAGTTTATATCTTATTTTTCTGAGCTCAGCGGACACACACACAATTGACACGCATCTATCACACTAGGGTCATTCTGCATTTATAGTATTAATTTCGTGACGCATTTCTTCTTTCAGCTTAAGCTACCATCTTCAAACATTCATAGTATGTAGGGGAACCCAGATCAACAATATTCCGTGTCGACAGTGGTTGTGGAGCTGATGATTAATCTATCCGACCGATAATGACGTTCTCAAGCTACGGTTTCAATTTTGTGAGAAAAATTAGGGGTAGATTCACCATTTTTGTCACTATCAATTATTATGATAGAGTTAAAAAAAAGAGATTCAAGCTTTCCGTTTTACGACCTGTTCTTGAGGAAATTGCGGCAGAAAAATGGACGACGAGCTTCACGCTTTTATTAGTGATTAGTTGATGACGTCACGCTGGAGAGGAGTTGCGGAGACCCGGGCCGTGTGCAAATAGCGTGCGAAGTGGATCCAGCATGCTTCACCCATGCACTAGAGACCATTCACTGTTTCAGCTGGATGCTAGGTGCTGAACAAGAGTAGGAAAATGGGGGTTATAGTATAGCCTTGGAGCCGATTATTTGGCCGTTTAAAAGTCGGTGAAGACTTTAGGTACAATTTAGATGTTGTAGCATAAGGCATCAGCGGGACGTCTCACGAAACAAATATGGTGGCTTTTGTAAGCACCAGGTGATTCGGATGACATCGTTAATTTCTCATGATGTATATTTAGAGTAAGAGGTAATTTTGCTAATATGTTGTTTGTTGATATCACTTACAGTAATGCAGATGAAATCAACTTCAATTAGGATTAATTGACTGCTTTTACATTCGGTTCAACATTTATGGTCGACACCGGCTCTTAGAATGTGATTTCATTTCACTTCTATGCATATTTACCGTATTTTTTTCACCTATCTGACATAATTGATCGTTTATCGGTATTCATATTTCCAGGTCCTTTGATGGTTATACCTTGCACTTGGATTTTCTTCTCTGTATTGTCACTTGCACTAATTAATTCACTCACATCCGAAGTAATTGATTACATTACAAGTACTCTCACAGGTCAATATATTGCAAAACAAATCATCTATGCATTACATTTATCTACAATGGTTTTCGACGACATCGTACGGATTGTAATACACAATACTCATACTTTTTACAACTATTTAGTGACATTGTGCAAGGTTCTGAAATATTATTCAGCTGGATATTTGGTATCAAAATTTTATCCTATTTGGAAAGAATTTAATATTTTCGGTAATGGCGATATTTTAGGAAAGAGATTTCTATCGTTCCCAAGCTGAAGTTTTCCATTGGCTACGGTGGTTAAAGGCTGGAAACACACGCTTCAGTTGGATATATTGAAGGATGGGATCTGCAAGAACTCATGACTCACACCTCGCGGAATGCATTTTGCAGCACTCAATTCCTCCGAGTAGGTATTCTATTAGAGCAGCCTCAGCAGCGGCAGCAGCATCCCGTTAAACCTTGGCGAAGGCGCCCCTTCTTCATTTCGCTGGTTGTCAACCAACCGCCTTTCCGTCACCACCCCATTATTCTGCCGACGAGGGCATCTCACCCTCGCGGGGACACCCACCCACTTCCACCCCCTCGTGTCTCCATTGCCATCCCACCCTCAGAAACACTCAATTCCCATTGGAACACCCCTTAAAGACGTTTCCCTCACGTAGTCAATGCTATTTCGATGCTCTTAGGAGTATAGATTTAAGAAAATAATTTTATGTAAGCACGTACAAATTCAGCTTATTAAAACAACTTGTCTGTTTCCACACTATTTTATTTTTACCGACCATGGTTTCGGCAGCTTGTGCCAATGAACCTTGACAATGGCACAAGCTGCCGAAACCATGGTCGGTAAAAATAAAATAGTGTGGAAACAGACAAGTTGTTTTAATAAGCTAAATATCAAAGATTTCCACCGCATCACGCCGGACACTGTATCTTTAACGAATAAAATCCTTTCAGGCTTAACTTGGTGGAAGCGATCCATGATAAAATATAAAATACTGTTAATTTCCACACTTCAATTCAAAACTCAACTACTGACCATGATTTTGGCATTCTATGTCAATTTCAAGGTGATGTTAGTGTGCAAATAACCATGTGTAGTTTCTTTCATGGATACATTCATGGTTATCACCCTCTTCCGTGCGGTTCAAGGAGCCATTTCATTTATAGAAAACCAGAAGATTGAATTGGAAGTCTTTTTTTAAGGGTTCCTTATGCATTGAGTTAAAGAGTTGAAAATGAATACATCTGCTCTGCAATGAAAAATATTAACTAAAAATGGGAAATCATTACGTATGCGAAGTTAACGAGTTACATTCACCGAAGCACTGCATGAAAAATTGACTTCGCACGCATATGTTCAAATTTACACCAAGGTTGAAGTTGGGCAAAATGTAATCATTTTCCCTTAGCTGGAATTCTGCGATTCCGATTGAGATACCCGCGGGTTTGAATCCATGCTAATTTAAATGATTTTTAACTGCGTTTTTCATCCTTGAAGAGTAGACATGTTTTATAGGAAGCGAAGTTTTCTACTATAATTTGCCATTCACCAGAACAATTAAACATAACCAGTGGTGTTCGTATGATTTATTATTCCCATTTCGGAAATGTTTTCCTGCCTTTATACCCTCTATCGCCAAATTTCCAGCACCCCCTGACATCCACGAGCAGAAATACTGAATTACTGAAGAGGCTCTTGTAATAGACGCCGATTTTTCCACTTATCATTGATAATATTTTGATGTTCGTAAGAGTATAATTATAAAAATTACATTTATGTGTAAATGAAATGAGAAAATAATATACATTGGAAATGATAACGTATGTGCAGCTAAATAGCTAAATTTTTTACAAAGCACTGCACATACGAGTGATTTTCTACGTAGTCACGCGCATGGGTTCAAACATACTTGAGGAGCAAGTCGCGTAACATTAATGTGTTTGGCTAAAAGTAAAACAAGGTTGGAGAGTATCTGATAGGAAACATAAACGATTGAAGTGCTGGCAAAGTGAAAATTTCCGATTGCGTGTTTCATTTTAGTGTCATGTTTTATTTTTCGTTGGATTTGCGTAGCTCATTTAATATTAATTTGCATTTTGTTGAATCTGTAACGTTACCATCGCTTTTTATTCCGTTATTTTCCATGAGTGTTTTTGGAATAGGAGGCTTAATGAGCTAGTTTTCCTTTCTCCTGGCAGTCAAGGTTTCTAAGTGACAGGTTTAGCGTTAGGGATTTCATAGCAGCCCCATGCAGTCTTAGGCTAGATCTGCTTTTTAGTAATACTCTCTTTTGAAATGTTGGAAAAATTAATTACCTCTAACTTTACTTTTTGTTAATTAAGTATTAATAAGAATTATTTCAACTGGGCAAGATAAAAAGAGAGATATACTATATAAAGAAGGTTATACATCATTATCACTGAAATAAATTCTTTTCAATGCAAAGTCTCGCAACGCCGAATGTTCTTGGTTGTGTGGCACATTAGTCCCAGGCAGTTTGGAATTTGGCATTCACTTTTCATTTGGCCACAGTATGCCAACAAGTATGGCTATAAGGGGAAGGAATACGGTTGGGAAAAAAGGCGGAGATGGGATTTGTACCACCATTTAAGGTTTAAACGCATATGTAAACGTGTTCTTGAATCTAAGTAATATCTAAAAGACTCGGCATCTGAAACGATTTTCTAACGATAATTTTGAAGTAACGGGTGTGAATTATGATCAATTTAAATTCACATAGCGGTGCATATCCCGGATTCAGTCTTCACTTTGTGAAATGAGATGTAGTTTATGTATGAAGCAAAAGGATATGGTTGACTTTAAACTGTGCATTAGGAAGGCATTAATTAGGAATTAATTCTTTATTTAATGGTATTGATTATTGAGGTGTAAATGAACTCTCTTGTAGACGTTTCTCTTCCATACTCGAGCTTCCGAAGGCACCATTTTATAGTCACTCTTCTTCTTTTCCTTCTGACCGATTTAACATTCGTGTCTCTCCCTTCATCCTTCGTTCCCCGACTCCATTCCTGTCACATCCTCTCCTGTGTTCCCAAGTCATCCTCCTTGCTTCCCATTTCCTCTTCGTACGATCCCTTATCTTTATATCTTCTTTGTATAGCCCAAAATATCGCGTGATGCGTTCCCATAATGCTGGAACTCCATCGTAACGCGTCTGCATCCTGTCATTTGTGTAAGGAACCGTCTTCAAATGGCTGATCTCCGAATATTTTTGCGTAATCAAGAGCAATGAATCTTCATCGGAGTTCAGTCTCTTGCTTATAAATCTGATTTTAAAA
Source organism: Ischnura elegans (assembly GCF_921293095.1). Lineage (NCBI taxonomy): Eukaryota > Metazoa > Arthropoda > Insecta > Odonata > Coenagrionidae > Ischnura > Ischnura elegans. The sequence goes on from NC_060256.1 coordinate 17,213,218, forward strand.
CTCTTAAGAACGTTGGTAACAACTATGCCAGAGATAATGGAAAATCCTTCAATTTTTCATTAAAATGAATGATAAAGAAACTATAAAAAGTTTTTTTAGATGACATACGACTAAGATGTCGCTGATATTGATGAGTAGCTTAATGGGCGTATTTCCTCTTGATTTATTTTATGCTTATAATTTCAGCATCATTTATTTGTTTTTAAGTATTTATTTATACTTTTTATGTCATCGCAAGGATATTTTAGTACTTTAGTTAAATTGGAAGCATAAATATGGTGAAAATACACTCTGAAATGCATGACTTAAAATTTCAGCACGAATAGTGTGTATTCATGGCGCTTTGGAAAGAATTCGGGCAATGGATTTTTTTATTTATTAGAAGATTTTCTTTGAAGGTTCCTTTCAGATAAGGATAGTAACGGAGAGGGGAATGATGGGATTCTCTATTTATTTTTTTGGAACATCATCAATGTAAATGTGCTTCCGTCGTAAGATTTGAGGTCATGGATTTATAAAACTCGTACGACTATAAATCATTGGTTCTGAGCTGCAATTCATATATACAATAAGATGTGCTAACAGTTTTCCAATTACATTACTAGTTGGTATAGGTTTTGGATTTTTAGCTGGTAAAGGAGATGTTCACCAGGAATATACACGCATGAATTTGGTGTAAGGGAGGCCTTCCAGCACTTTTATTTGAGTGAAAATTCCTTTAAATACTTAAGCAGATCGCTGCGCTTTGAGTTTTACCTTCATAATATTGTAAGCCCCTCTCGCACTCTTTTGAAGATTCAAGGTGGTGATGGTTCAAGGTGTGAAGACCCATCCCACCCGAAAGGAAGATTGAATTTCTGTGGAGTCACCCCCCTGGGGAAAAACTTATATCACGTCTAAATCATTAATTTCCGGTAAATTTTGATTTGGCCACCCCAGTTCGCTAATGCCGGTGTATTTTAAATTCATTTTAACGGGGGAAAAATTCACCTTTTTCGGATACATCCGGATTGGCAAACTGCAGACACAAGCTATTAAAAACAGATAAATAAATATTTTTGAAAAGGATATTGATCAATTAGGTTGTAATTTACTTGACTTTACTGATTGTATACTTAAAAAAGACATTTATGCATCTAAGATTCCCTTTCCACTCCTCCTTTCCATTAATACTTCACCTAGTAACCGGTTTCAATACATTTATATTATCTTCAGTTCACCTGAAATTTTACGAGATAAGCCAAATGCAACTCTCAATAATAGCGAAGGCATTAAAGTCACATAAGTTAACATATTGATCGAAACAGTTGTAATTATATACGTAAGCATACATACATTGTCTTCGCCGAAGTGGTAATTGGCCATTTTTAGGACAATTCGCGTTTTTATCCTACCTTGTCCAGCTACTGCGGTTTGCAAATCCGACCTCGGAATGGGATTCACTTTCTCAAAGGTTGGCAACACTTTCTATCTATCCAATTGCTTTAGCGCCCCCGTGGTGCCGAGTGTCTTTCTCGAAAATTAAATTTTCTCCTTCGCTGCCAAATTCCACTCATCTCCATTGCCATCGCCACTCGCCCTGTTATCCCATTCATTCACTCATTCCAACTCCGACAGAGGGCTCTGCCCAACCCCTTTCCCTCTCTATTCTTAATTTTCTCGAGTCCTTTTTTCCGTCCCTCATTTTTTCCCTTTACCCTACATTTCTTCACAGTTTTTCCTTCACCCTTGCTGTTCGAGAAATTGGAGCACATCACTCAAAAAATATAATCCGAATCGTGCAAAAATAATCAAATGACAGGATAAAAATATAGGTAGTTCGATCCGAAAGTGAACGAGGTATCATTTGGAGCTTCGGGCCTTAACATGTGTACCATATGCAACAGTAACGAACCATAGAATATTATAATTGACCCACCTAAGTTTCGACAAAAAATAACATTCAAGCATTTCGAATATTCATCGTTTGAGGTAATGGCTTATCAAAATTATATCGCATGGTCGATGTTTGAACTCATACGTCCTGCAAACCTACATATATTTTTAAATCAGTGAGTGGATATTCCCATCATACTTTGTTACCACAAGCGAAATTCTCCTTTTATGGAACAAAATATTGTCCCATAAACCTGTTCTGGAATTATGGTCTACATTTTTTCTCATGAAATTTAGTGTTATTCTTGACGTAGTTTAAACGTCTGAATTAAAATAACAGAAGAATCGGATTATATTTTCAGGGACTGATATTATGCATTGTGTCCTCAATATACCAATTTAAGTCATGCGGTCATTCATGAATATATTTTTGAAATGTTCTCTTCTTGGGTTGGGAATAATATAGATAAAATATTTATTTAATCGCGTATCTGAAAAAAGAGCAAAAGGTGAGTGGAATAGGAAAGTCAACTTCCTAAACAGGTAGGACTAATTTTGGCAAGGGAAAACATTACGATACGTTTACCTCGTGACTATGATAATTTTTAAAATTATATCTATTAAAATTGCTTCAGGTTCTTTCAGGAGAATTCACATCTCATTCAATTCGACGTCTTATGACTTATTTGTTAAGGTTTGGTTGTTTATTTTTGCTAGGTTGCATTCGTTTTTTCCCCGACTCTCGTGATATTACAGAAGAAGAGAGCTAAGAAGCCCATCATGCCGAATTAAAACCAATTGACATCACCAACGGTAAGAAGTATACCGTGATGAAGAGAGAGTTGGTTGATGCGGAAAAGTGGTGTATGTATGCCGTTGGTAATGTAGCTGTCCTAAGGCATACGTGCTGAAGGAATATCAATATTCCCTCCTCACATCATGGCCATTATTAGATTTAAATCGCCAAGATAATTACAAATTATGATATATTATATTTTATTTATATCTAATGCTTATAGTGGCGCTGGTTTTAAATGAACTGCTTTTCGGAGTACACTAAATTTTCCTCTTGAGTCCATTTCCTGTCGAGTAGAAAGTCGTTGTTTACATGCTACGACGTAAAATAAGTTTTCAACGTTATTTTCATGAAAATAAACGTTTTGCCTACTATAATATAGGTTCTCTATGGATCCAGCATTTTTCTGTGCTATTCGTACGCGTGTAACCTATCTCCTATTTGTCGTGTCCTTGCTTACCTACCCCGTGGAGCGTACGCAACACAAAACTACTGTCTGTTACACGGGTCGCCTTACCGTCAAGGGGCATGCGTATCCTGGCGTAGAATTCCATCCGGAAACGAGCGACCAGCGGCTATTGCCCGGGAAAGGAAATGAAGTTTTCGACGCGGTAGCCTCGGAAGTCCAGTTGGCACCGCGTGTTCATATGTTCATTGCAATCACCACAGGGACGTCTGGGTGAATTTCTCAAATTTCGCGTCGCTATGTGGTTGCTATTAGGCAGTACTGCTCAATGCCATAAACTAATATAAATTTATTCCATTTTTTTACATTAAAGCTGTAATATTTACCATACGTGTACTTAGCCCATGGGTATTTCAAATGCCCTTCATTATTCCAATAATTATATGTCGCTTAGCCAACAGGGACTGAAGGTTCTTTAGAATCATCTTCAATTTGTGAACTGTAAGTATTATAATATATATTATTGTATATATATTCAGGCTATAATTCGTGATAATCTAATTGTTTTGGATAAGGATTTTATGGCTCTGTAATATATGTAAACCATATGTCCATTGCTGTGAGGTAGTGTGTAGTAATTCATTTGCCTTAGTATGCATGATTAAAATATTATCAGCAGTGTGAACCAATTTATATTTTAATATGCCGGCCTCGATGGCGGCGGGGTAAAGTCCTCGAATGTCTAACCGAAGGTCGCGGGTTCAAGTCCCGCCTGGGCGTGTGAATGTACTTCATTTTTATTTGTTAATTCCCCATTGTAAAGGCCGTAAATATGCTGTTAATGGGGTAATGGAAATAAATAAAATAAATGAATAAAATTTCTTGTCTGAAATTTGTAAATAATATAAATATTATCCTCTATCTCTCACGCACACTACATTATACACAACTCTTCGTCTTTTTGGTGAATCCATGAATTATTCAATGAGTTATTCCAATTTTTAATTTGTCTAAAATTCAAATTAATGCGTGCTTTTTATGTTTCCAATCCGATGCGACGGCAGACAGTTCACCCATCTAAACGACGACTGAAATGGACTCTTTTATCCGTCAAAATAACCGTAGACAATCCACTGATACAAACAACGGGGAAACTTAAGACCATATACCTTACTTATCACGTTGGAAAACAAATGGTAATAGTTAATAGTGTATTTTAGATGGAGATTGACGCGAGAAATTGGAAATTAGTGTATAAGTATTAATGACAATGGTTACTTATGGTATGACAATTTTGAGAAGAGACAATTCATGGAGATACTTTGACCCATTTAATATCATACGACCCCTCATTGACAGTTAAAAGTGTTGTGCTAAAGGGGAAAGAGCTTTTTCTCTGTTTTAGATACGCAAAAAGAGATCAATGTTCTTCATTACAGCGTTTTCATTCTTTCTCCTCCGAGCATCCCTTGTCCTTAACCACTCCTCACCCGTCGTGTTATCTTTGAAGGCGTCTAAAGAGTGCAGTCCTCTTAGTTCTACATCTCCCGGACAGGTGGCGTAGTGGTTTCACGCTCGAGCTGGGCCTCGTTTCACATTCAACTTAAAGCTGTCATTTTCTTCGATCGCCGTGTCTCATACATATATTTTTTTTGTTTGCCATTTCAACTCGCCTTTTTGTGTTCGAATGAGTATGAACTCGCTCAGTTTCTCTCCTTCGAATAATTTGTATCATTAAAATTTCCTCGAGGTGCTGGAATTTTCCTTAATTTCAGATTTTTTGTTCTACTTATACTTTGAATAAACGTTAGGTGTGAGATTTCCGCGGAGCAGACCATTAAATGTTATTTTCTCGCTTTTTTATTATGTCGTTGAGAAGACGCCAGCTGGAACTCAGGTGAGAAAGTCATAATGCTGGAGTCAATGCACTTCGTAATGGATCCTGAAACACGGAGACAAGATTAAATTGAAATACCTGTTTACATTAATAAGGACCTTTATATTGCTTCAGCAGAGAAAATGTTTTGATGTGCGCTACTTTGACTGCCCCATCTTTTAAAGATTACAATTCAACAAGAAATTGAAGGGAAATTTCAACTTCTTTTTAATATTGGTAATAGGGTGGTTTCCTATTATTTTTTATCGCCTAAATCGAAAGACTTTTAGATTTTTATATAACGATATCTATTTTTCGCGATTAAATAAAAAGTGAAAATTTTCAAGCGCGCGAAAACGCGATGGCTAAGTATGAATGCCGGGAAAAACTCCGCGTGACGTCGTTCTGCTTCCCGCTGCCGCCAGTGAGGTGACCTTGGGGCGAGGCTCTGAGCGCTGATACGACGCAGGATGCTAGCAGGTAGCAGAGTACCATGATAGCTGGTAGCGCTTGGCTTAAATAAGGATTATTAATACCTTATCAAACGAAGAAAACTTTCCGACCATATTTTAATAGGTGATTATTAAGACATGTTTCCCTCAGCTCTGTGCCTCATGCATGCATTGGTAATCTGAGATGATGTAAAACTCCTATCTACTCGTATAGAAACTAGGTCCCTGTGACGTCACGTGGAGTGGCATCGCATGGGCGCCAATCTGGCCTTTTTCAAATGAAGATAAAATTGACCCTTGCCATTCGTCTAAACCGGTATTTCTAAAACCAAATAATTTGTATATTATGAATACACTAGTGGAGGGTAACGAATCGCAATCAATGCATTTCGTTTTCTTTGATGAAGGAAACTACCCTATTTGGCAGGCGCTTACATATTTTGTATATTTCCTTAAATTTGTTTTTTTCGATTCCTAGTAACACGAAATAGAAACGATTCCCATGACGGAGAAATAACGCATCGTTTACACATAGCACCCTTTAATTTTATATCAACCAAGGATTATATCTCCTTATTTTCACGCCATTGCTTCAACTATGAATCGATGGCTCCATAAAAATCGTTTGCAATGTAGATTCATTGAGCATTTAATAGGTTTAAATGTATTGATATCTATCGGACATGAAGGGAGACAGAAGTAATATAGCGACGAGTAGTAACGATTTTGGGCCAAAATTGTACATATCCTGGGAAAATACAGTGATGGAACCGATGCATCATAAACGAAACAAATGACGCAATGATGCATAGATCCTGGAAGTAATAAATAAGGGCCAGATTATAAATATCCCAGGAGAACACAGCGATGGAACTGATAAATTATAAATGAAAGTCATTTATTAATGTATATATCCTCGGAAGGGTTTTACAAGGTAGAATTGTACTTTCGTGAGGTCCTTTTTGGTCTGGATAGTAGTGGCTAGAATTAATGACTGTCAAATACGAACTGCTGACTTTCTCCCTCTTGGTTTAAGCTAACATTGCATTATTTTTCTATGATCATTTTTTTATTTTACTCCTAATACCAATGAATTTAGCTTAAATACTTATTCAAATAACGATTACCTTTATGTCAATGGCTTGATATTAAAGCTAACCTCGAGGAACATGGCACCATTTTATTTTTTCTCCAAATATTGGCAAGTTAAAGAGAATAAGATGAAAAAAGTTTCCCGGGGTATGCGTCTTCATTAAATTATGCATGGTAAATGAAAAAAGGCATTGCTTTCTGTAGCTTTATCTTTGGGGTACTATTTTTTCTGTCAGAAAACCGAATACCCTCTCATTTTGAAATCGTCATTTATACATTGGATTGCTGTGGTGATGAAGGCCAAACACACCATGACCTTATTTCTCGTCAAAGGTTTCATTTTTTATTTGTAAGTAACGGGAGGCATCAAGATCCTGGTTATTTTTTATCACTTGATATCGTCCAGGAAAATGAAATGCCATTTGAGAAAGACATGGAATTAATTGGCATATTTTTATGCACCAATTTGTTCTCTCTATCTGTCATGAGCATGTAATTAACATTTTATCTAATAAACACGCAATTTTTGGATACGGCTTATGAATGGCTGATATCAATTGTTGTTCAGTTCAATTCGTATTTTTAAGCGTCATGCTATTTTAAGATCTTTTCATGAAAAAAGTATTTAATTATTGATAAATGTTTGCACGTTATTTGTTTCCACCCATAATTTTCCTCGCTAAGGAGACGTCAAAACACATGAAAATTTTGTCCATGGACACAAAAGCACAGCTGAATACGTAACGTTTCATACCTATTTTTTATATCCTTTACCAATTTATGTAATAATTTTACTTAAAATCATTACTTAAATTGCATAAGTTGTTAGTGAAACGGGGTTAGTATTTGTTTGGCAAAAATAAAATTTGCAAAATGTGCTTTAAGGCTCTTGTCTTACTCACATGACCCAGCTGCAAACTGACTCGCCTCCCTAATGCTACCGCTTTTCCTATGCTACTAAGATATTTCCACAGAGACAGACGCGGCGAGGGATCTTTTAAACGACCGTTCATCACGCGAGACCCCTGAATATTTAGGCGCCATCGCGTCCTCTGCTCAACCGTGCTCTTCTGACACCGTTTCTTTGCGAACCATAGGGGAAGAGGTATGACCGGACCCCATAGTATTCACTTATTATAAGGAGTCCGTTGGGTTTTCTCTTTCGATATCCTCTGGTATTCCATTTCCACCACCGTTAAGCCGATTAATTTGTGTCCCTTATTGTAATTACGTTTTTATCAAATTTTATGCTTCCCAACCACCTTAGATATCGGGTTGATGTGGTAGCTAGAGTGTTGAGTTGACTTCCAAACCTGCGGGCCCTGGTTCTAATCCCGGTGGTGCAAGACATTTTTTAGAGGCTGTCTGATTCAAGCTCGTGGTGGAGGGCATTTCAATAACAGAAATTGTACTCAGTTCAGACTTATCATACCTTATATTACAGCTTTACATATTTTTACGGGAAGAAAGATGGATTATTTTGGCATTTTGCGCCTAATTTTGCTGAATTAGGATTATTTTATTTTAACGCCTAACTAAAAATGCCTAATTTGCTATCCCTGAGTAGCCTTATTCTTCGCAAGTATATTTTATTTTGATACAATAATCTTCTTATCTGTTTATAGGTAACTTTCGTTGGTATAACTTGTATAAGGCTAGGTATCTTATCACTAGACTACTGTGTACTACTAGGTATCTTGTTACTTTACCAGCTGATGAACAGTCAATTATTAATTTAAGGCTTAAAAAAGTAGCATCCAGTATAATTTGACGTATATTTTATTATTTTGTCTGAAAATAAAAGGAAAAGTTAAAAAGGAAAACATTAGCTTAACCTATCTTTAACTGTAATTTGCATAAATAAACCTGAAACTATACCCACCGTTGGTAAACGTCTGAGCAAGGCAGGACGAAGGTAAGGGAGAGGCATAACCTAAATAATTCAACATGTAATAATATTATTTAATGAAATAGGGGTAAGAAAAGTTTTCACTGCAGTCAATCGAAATAAAAATTGAAATAATATAGGAGTACAAACGATATCAACATAATATAACAGTGTAGTACTTATGAGTGGGGATACTTATCAGGGAATGTCGCACTTAAGCTGAAGGAAGAATAACCGTTGAGAAATAAATCCCAACGGCCTCTTTCAGTTTCCCTCATAATTTATATCGTGTAAATTTCCCATGAGTTAATAGGCAAGATCATACTATTAGCTCTCGTCAAAGAGTTCATTAGCTATCACATTTTGCAGTTAGAAATAAGAGAATGATATTGAATCCATGTTTTTTTACCTCATAATGTACTCTTCATTGCCTCGTGTAAAAGTGTCCCAAGTCGTGCTGTGTTGTTCCTTGCCAGTTACGTCATTCACTGCGCTACTGCCCGCCTCTAGGCAGCCGGTCTTGTGTGGCGCCAGCTTGGCGCCTAAACGTCTCCCGCCGCCGCCCGCCCGCAGTCGAAGCGCACTCTCTCGATAAAAATGGGAGTTTTTCCGCGACTAGCGGACTAGCAGCCGGATCTTCCTCGCCTTTATTTTTTCGTCATCCATTTTTTTCCTGTCGTGTTGTTTCATTTTTGTTCTTTCTGCCGCGCCGAGCTGGGAACGAAAAGTTTGATACCTTTAGATGACTGCGCCTTTTTCGCTTTGACCTGCGTACCTGCCCGCGTCTGATGTTGTCTGAAAAAACGTCGAGTTCAGAGGACTTCAATCAATTAACTGGAAAATTTCCTCCACTAAAAAACCATGTATAAATCAGATGGAATTTAAGTAAATTGGTCTTAATTTCGCTCAATATATATAGAAAGGAATATTTATTGGGGATCCCAATTTTGTGCAAGCATGGAAAATATTATTTTTTCATGAATGCTGATTATCTATTTTATTGAACGAGAGATTGTGTAAAATTGCACTCGCCCTCGCTCCTTTTATAATTTTATTCTAGTTTTCTCTGGAGACATTTGAGTAAATTAGGACGAACTACTTATCTTGGACCAAGTACACTGTGTATTTTACTTGATTTCTATGGGTATAATTTGGTACAGGGCACAGGTTTGGCACAAGTTTGAATTTAATTTGCCAATTTGTACATATTTAGGTGTAAGAGAACTTTTGAAAGAGATATACGATATTTAAGTGACCCTCAATCCATGGGCTAAAGAGTTGCTAAGGGAGACTCATATGCAACATTCCGGTGAATTTCACAGTTCCGCTTCGTAAAAGAACTTTTGTAATTCTAATTTTTCATTTTGTCTGCAATATTGGCCGTTTCATTCATTCACACTGAGTTTTTTATATTTACATGCTAAATCTAATAGTTAAAGAAAAGGGATTTGTCATTGCTTAGGAAGTGATCGGGTGGAGTACCTATAGCAGTGCTATTTATGTGGAATGAAGAACTTGTACGTTAATCTTCTATTGAACTTGAAATAGGTAAAGGGAATAACCGGAACGGACCTTCCTTCAAAATTGAGTAACAATTTAATTGAAAATATCAACATTTTGGAAATTATATTGAGAAGGTTAACTCTGAAGTCCATATTACAAATACAAGGTTACTAATCTTCCTTCACAAAAATTCGGTAATAATTAGATCGAAAATATTGACAATTTTGGAAAAACAATTACCAAAATTAACTCAGGAGAACATAGTACTAATACGAGGTTACAGAATTTAAATTTATCCCGTTAAGTAGTCAAACTGGGATGTCATGAAGAGAGCTCAGGAGAACATAGTACTAATACGAGGTTACAGAATTTAAATTTATCCCGTTAAGTAGTCAAACTGGGATGTCATTAAGAATTTTCAAGCATTCAAATCGCATTGAATAATGCTGAAACAAGGATATTTCATTAGTTTTATCAGTAGATTTTTTTTGTGTTTTTGTATGTTGAAAAGCAAATTTTTTGCAAAACAATTTTAATGTAATTTGTAAAATTGTAGTGTATGAGGATGCTGTCTGATAAGAATATGCATTCTAAAGTCGCCATAATCCTTTTTTAGTTGGAACTCATGCCCAGGCCATAATAGGAAAATAAGCCAATTCTTTGGTGTGATAACGCCGGCCAAGCGCCTCAATGCAGGGAATGTAACGGCGCAATTGATTCGTGATACACCAGATGCTAACCGTCACGTCACATGTATAGTAGTATTGCACACTTCTCGGAAAACTTTTTTGATAGATAACTTATCCCATGACTTTGAATATGCTTGATTTCACAAGAAGTATTTGTTTCCGGGAATTAACGATTGGTGGCAGGACACGATGGCAGAACCTTACCATAAATGATCGCCCAGAATCCAGGGATTTCCCTTGAATGCATCATTTTGTGCAATTTTACAATTTAAAGCCGGAATAGTGTCATGAATTTTCCCAGCGAAGGATTATGACGATATCTTATCGTGTTTTTCACTGGGTGAGTGGCTTGTAGGCCGACTTTTCAATTTAGACTTCTGCCATCGTCCTACGGGTATTCATTCGTCATCCATCGTCCTCATGCCCTGACGACGACATTAGCAACTCTCCCGGTGGAAAACCCGAGAAAATTTCACATACATGAAAGGGTGTAGGCCTTGTTAGAACGTAAGTTTCCGCGGCGATGGTTTGATCTCTGCCTTTCTTCAGGGTTTCCTTCCGCGTCAGCTTGTTTTTGGACCACAAACCACAAACGTCCACAAACAAGCTGACGGTGTAGACCTTGTTGTGAATTAAAAAGAAGAATCCATTTTGGAAGGGGATATGGCCGGAATAATTTGCAAGTATGCAAACCTGCCTTGACCGGTAGAATACTGAAATAGTAATCGCCGCTCTGATACCATGGAATAAGTGAACATGTTTGAGAGGCGGGTAGCAGCCGATCGCATCGCCGCCCTCCCCTCCGTTTCCATTCCCCTTCGCCTCCTCTCCTCCATGCAGCTTCTCTCCCTCTCCGCACAGAAGGGGCGCTGCGCTGTGCAGTATTGCGTCATTGACAACCCCCGGCGCAGACTCGCACCCGAGCCGCTCAGCCGACTCTGGAATCGTTTCAGGCGCCTGGCGAGCGGACCACCCCAGCCTCGGTGCTGGAGGGATGGAACCTGGGTATATCCCGGGCAAGAGGAAGGGACGGGACGATCCTATAACGTTGCCCTGCGCACCGCGCCGCTCAGTTATGGCGGATTCCTGCTTAGAGCTCGCCGCTGCCGTAGCGTGTTGATAAAAGATAGCCATTCCCCGGCCATTTTCGCTCTCGTATTTTTTCAATGAACGTCACGTTTCCGACCGTATTTTTTCCGTAGTCAACGTCGTATATACGTCCTGCCAACACTGTAGTCAAATCACGTGACTGTACGTGGTTGAAGCTGTCTCGTCGTGTGCTTTTCGTTTCTTTCTCTGTGGGTCTTGCATTCCCTGGTGATTGCGGAGAGGCCGGGCAGCTCGCCCCGTTGTCATCACGAAACATTTTTGAGTACAGTGAGGTAGTGCAGACCGGAGAAAGGGCTGATATATTTTTCGTACTGTCGTCTCTTCCCTATCACCCCCATCCCCTCACCTATCCTCCCCTAGTCTCCTATTCCTACTCCACCCTTTAGTATAGTTTTGGTCCCTTCCGCATTTATATATATATAAATCCCTCGCTTTCAACCCTCAGCCAGCTTGCCGGCGAAGCACTTCCCTTTAAAACCGGCCACTCCCCGCTCTCACCCCTGCGTCTTTATGCTTTAAGCTCCTTCGCTAGCAGAGGAAACACCTCCTGCCAGTTCTCACCTCGCCTTTTTGTGCAGGGAACAAAAGCCCTCGTCCAACATCCTCGTCGTCACGACAACAACAACACGCCTTAACGCTTCTTGCTTGTTTTTTTAAGACTGCAGGTACGTGGTCAGTGATCAATGAAATAAATTTCTTTTGCAACCTCGCCTGCATACCTAACCTTTTTCTATGATTTCATCCAGCCAGTCCACACTGCCATAGCTTGATCAACCCCTTAGTCCATTCCAATTTTTTGAAACCCATTAGAACATTCGATGTTATGCTACCAAACAGTTCATGACCTCTTCCCTCTTTTGTTCCTTTTGGTTGTCTTGAAAGTGTTCCATACTTTTTCCTCAATTGTTCTTCCATGGTGAACGTTTCCTCTAGTAGTTCATCGTGTTAAATAGGAAGGATCGTTCACACTCCATGTGTCTTTTGCTAAGATGTATTTTATATTACCATGTGTTCTAGATAGCGATCTGTTTGTCTCCCGCATGCTCCTCTGTGCATGCCTCATGCACAAGCCGTCAATTTGCATTCAACCCCTTGTTGTCTTTTGCATCCCCCTCTCTCTGCGATATCATCATCGTTGCGTATATCGAGTGATGTGAGACCATTTCGAGTCTGGCAGCGCTTTAAGTATGCCTTCTCTCCCCCCCCCTCCATACTCCCATTATTATGTCCTCACCCTCAGTCACATTATCCACCCCACCCTTGTATTGGAAATGCTGATGGGGGGGTCGAAGATTGTGAAGAGGGGATGGTTGGCTCAGAAGGTGGCGGCGGGGGTATGGGGTAAGATGTCTTTTTTGGAGGTGGGGTGGAGAAGGGGGTAGGTTGATGGGGGTTGGATGGGCTTTTGGCCCCGATGGAGGAAGGGTGGGCTTTTTGAGGGCCCTTGTGCCTCAACAAGGATGCGAGCAAGTGGACGAAATTAGGTTGACGTTGGTGAAGTGGAAAAAAATGAAAGTGAGCGGTTTTTTTCCCTCGACGTTTTCGCGTGCGTTTTTTCGTGAGTTTTTCCGTGTGCATTCTATTCAAGCAGTTACTCATGCTATGGAATCTATGAAAATAGTAGCGCATCATTCGTTAGGCAAAACTGGGACCTTCAGAAAAGTAAAGTAGCTGCTTCTAAACTGGTATCGAAATTAGTCATTAAGCACGACGAAACATAAGCACAGATGCATTGACATTATTCCACAATGATTTCATTAGTACGAACCAGGTACTGACACTGTACACTGTGTTATTCTCAAATGTAGAGTACAATTTTGAGAGATTATTTATACCGTTTTGGAAGGTGGTATCTATTATTATGTTTCATGTTACACAATTCCACCAAATATCTCCATCCACCGTTAAACGAAGCACGACCATAATCTATGTTCTGGTGTCCCCATGCAATTTCTAGGTATCGCTATTTAACTGATAACGACGCATAACTATCAAATTAAAGGCGTAGTAGGTGCCCGACCTTCAACTGCTTATGCTAATACTAAATTACTTCTATTCGTTCAATTGGTGAAGCGCCCGATCTCATTTCTATTACCAAGGTAAACGTACACCTCAACAAGAAAAATAGAAGCATTCCCATGAAAGATCACTTATTCGTGATTTTTATCCCTATTTTTATATCACTGTCATCGAGAAAACTTATCTTGGAATTGGCGGTAAAGTCACCGAGGCAACCACAACCAGTTATGATTATTCTCCTGTTTTACGGAGGTCAATGTCAATAAATCGAAACTATATGTCAAATGTAAGCCACTGTGGAATATTAGCGAGATTATTAGAGTGTCAGTATTGCGAGAGGGATGATGACACAAGTAAATGGACATTGCTCAAGGCTAAAATCCTGATTCACGGCTGATTAAACAGCATTCCAGATTATGCCGAACGTAGTTAGTGTGCATAGTTTCTCTCTCTCCATCGATAGGTCTATATTATTTATCATTTTTGAACGTGTTGAGAGCGATGGAGTCTGATAGGTTCTCCCGCTAATAATGGATTCTTCATGGAAATGGAGGGAGACAGATACTGGCACGATTATAGGAATCATGGTAGATCTTTTAGCTCTTAATATTCTGCGTTTTATTACCATGTTTTTAAATATGATGCCTATCTGCGGAGATGTTGTCAGCGTGCTGCGTACATTTTCATCTATCTTTGCAACATTATTAATTTAAAATGGGTAAAAAAACTACAGCTATTGGATTTATAAAAACGCAAGATGATATTTTGGCCTCCTATTTTTTCTATGTTCCAGCCTCGACTTTCTGTGCTTATGTTTGCATTTGTCATTCATATTCACGTAATTCATTCATTCTCATAAGATGCACAACTGTTACTTTCTCATTTTTTCCCAATGTAAAGGTCATAACTCTCGCTTTCTCTTTTCCCATTTTATGTTGTATACCTCAATCCTGCCTTCAAGCTGTCATTTCGTAGGCTGAGAGGAAGACGGTCGGTATTCCTGTCGAAATACATCCATCCAAGCGTGCTTGAGCGTTTGACGACCTTGGCATCGTGTGCGATTTCTTGCGAAGGCGAGCCAATTATGAAGTTATTTTCGGCATGGAAAGGTTGCCCCGGCATTGCCGCTCGTATATCCATAGCCATCGTCTCCTCCGCAGAGGAATTCCACCTCTGCATTACATGCCAAACAGACGGACGAAAGATATGGACGGTTGAGACTCAGCGAGGTTTTAATTTTACTCTGAAATTTTCCGACGCGGTCGTCTACTTAGGTGGCTGATCGTTAGGCCATTGACCGGAAGTCCCGAGTTCAAAGGACCGGAAGTCTCTCCAAGCTCGTCTTGGCAGGGATATAAATTTTATACATTTTTTTCGTTTCCTCGGTAATCTTCGTAGGGACACGAATAAGAAGCTCTAATATAGAGTGTTTATAACTTGCTTGTTCATAAGTTTAATTCAGAAAGACAATCAATGGGGTTATATATGTTTTATTGAAAATTAAGCACAAAATTTGAATTATTTATATACTTTTAATTGGCATTGACTGATATAAACTACCTCCGCTCAAGGTACACGAGAGATTATATGTAAGCTGGATACAGAACTACAGCTTTAATTTTATGGACGACGTTACTGCTCTTTAAAAGGAAGATACCTGAATGATGAGTTTTCAACACTATTCATTACGTGGACATTGACCTACTTCATCATAATGAGGGAAAATATTTTGCAACACATCCGCGTACATCCAGCTGGTGTGAGTTCCCAAAAAAAGCTGGACTGTGCAGCTTCCCGATAGCCTTCAAACAAGAATTGAACCCCTTGGAAAGCGTGCGATATAAAGTACCCAAACAAGACCCGTAAGTTAGATGCACAAATGAACGGACACTGCGTCAGGCTATTATCCGCAATATCAGAGAACCACTAAGTTGATGAGAGAAAACATGTACAGCAGATGCAAAACCATTCTAGAGCACATTAGGCCTGAAGAGGTCACTGGCAGAGGGGAAGAAACGTTAACTTTTAAGCCACAAGACGCGGATTAACGGTATGGTGGTAAATGGAGAAGGTGACCGACATCTGAGGTCATTTGCGCCATGATGGAAGGGTATGTATGGAAGGGTGGAGAGAAAGCCGTAGACGGAATGAGTCTAATCAAAACGAAAGGCGCCAAGAGGACCACGGCGTAACGTCCCATCCGACGGACAGAGTGTTGCGCTTGAAAATTCCTCTATACTACCTTGAAGTAGATATTGGGCAGTCTCTGAAAATTACCTGCTACTGCCGGGATTTGAACTCGAGCCTACGGGGTGGGAAGCCAACACTCTAGCCACCTCACCAACCCAATCCCCACCCGGGAGAGCGATAAGTTTTATTAATTGACGTGTACAATAAGCGAATGAAATCAAACATTTCTTCAAGCGAGGGGAGGTATTTCTTTTAGTACCCCTATTCCGCATCCAGTATCCGAGAGTATTATCGACCAAGGGATAAATAGAGGGAATAATGTCATACCAGCGCTTGGAATCCATATCCATGCCTCCGCTATCTTCATGCATATGCGATGCCTCTTCTTCCGTTTTCCTTCCCGAGGGCATGCGGGATGTGCCTGTGCGATGTGGAGGGCATGGGGTCGCTTATCTCCCCGTTCGATGTCGCGTTCCTCTCGCCCTGCGCAAGGCGAATGAGTGGATGTCGGAGCGGCGGTCCCCGTTGGCCTGCGGCTCTTTCACGCGAATATTTCATGGAGCCCTCTCTCCCACCTCTGACCCGGTCACCGTTTTCGTCCTTCCTCTGAAGGCTAAACGCCCTCGAGGTCCGTGTCTTTTGAATGCGTCACGCCAAGTCCCACCGCCCCCAATGTATTCGAAGATGGTCAGGTGGGTGAAGGATACCTATATAGACGTAAACGAGGAGAGTCATCCCCGACGGACGCTTAACTGCGTCGATGTATGCCGCGGATGTTGGCCGTTGCTACGCTGAAAAAAAGGCATTTTATTTAATCGAGAGGCTGGAATTCAAGACTAGCCTCCTATTTAATAGCAAACTTTTGCATGGCCTTAGAGTCTTGAGAAAATGGTTCTAACCTGTAGCTTAAAATGCTGTTACGATAGATGGAAACAGGTTATTTTTTTATCTTGTTGTCAAGGTTGGTCAAAAACAAGTCGCATGATGAAGGCAACAAAACTGGCTGGTTCCCTAATCTCATACGTCTGTTTGGTGGTGCAGCGAGGAGGTTTTGGGGGATAAAACCCCCCAGATCTCAGAGAAATTTTTAAGTTTAATCCGTTTTACTTAATTGGATTAATATTACTTGCAGAATAGTGTAAATATTAATAAAATATCCCTCAGACATCCGTTAAACTCACCATTTTGAACCATGTATCTTAAAATTCCGCAGTTTGTTAATCTCGCACCTACCGCTTATCCTGGTGGGTATTCCATACCCCCTCACACCCCGGTATTTGTGCACCTAAACCCCCCCCCCCCCAGCCTTAATTCCTAGCTCCGCCCCTGCGTCTGTTTATTATTGATACATATTTTGTTTCATATGCTTTGCAAAATTCAATTTTGCTGATGCTATTTACGCTGATTCTTCGTCAGGAAATTAACCACGTCAACATACGAAGTCAACAGCGATGGGATTCCTTTCACGATCGGTCCTACGGAACAGGTTAATGGCGTAAAGGTATGGTGTACTGTAATACCAAACAAGTGGCATTGAGTAGTGGGAAGACAATTCTTAAGCTAGTGAACTTGCATGGAAAAATATCGTATCGGTGGTCTTAGAATCATTGAAGTTACGTCTTGATGAAACAATCAGTAGAACATTGAGTTGGGTGGGTGTAGATGTGCTGCTAGGATACCTCTTCAGCCCTTGCCATCCTCTTTGTGCTTCAAGCATCGCCAACTCCCTCCTCCCCCTCCGTCTTTGTCCACTGCTATCTGCGCCATCTCTGAAACCAATTTCCCACCGTCCAACTGGCCGGAATTCGGATTCAATATCGCCGAAGTATGAGAAATTTTATAAAATCAAAGATTACTGAAAGCTGACCATTAAAATCGTTCCATGGTTGGCTCCTACTTAGCTCACCGCTGAGACTCCACGACAGTTTTAAAAAATCAGCCTTATCAAGATGAGAAAGAAGCTTAACGGCAGACTCACTGTAAGCACCGGGGTTTGTCAGCCACTGAGAAGGACAAAGATCCGTTATTTTTACGAGTCTCATACATTTAATTTATTTTCAATTGTTTGATCTCATAAATTTATAATTTCTATTATTGTTACTCTTTGGTTCACTTAAATCATAAGAATGAACTCCAGGTATGAAATTAGCCATACAAAGGTCATTCGACGTATGCGGGAGTTAATTTTGAATTTGGTTTTCAAAAAATTATTGCTCTTTCCACAAAAGTCCTCTTGGTTTGATAATAATAATATTATGCATAGGATTTTATAATTTGGTTCTATTCCATTTATTAACTCTTCTCAAGGCTTTTTTATTCATGTGGGTGGCAGCTTTAATTCATAATTAAACGTATCGTAAAGATATTCGTAGAAAAGGGGGATTAATTGAAATTAGAAAGCGAGCCTGTAACTACACGTATCCACAAACCGACCTCAAGATTGATTCACTAAGTGAGATCCTGCAACTGCAATGTTGGACTCTGTATCAATGCCCTCAGAAGTTACACCACGAGTATTACGCAGGCTACAGACAACGTTGCACGGAAGTATTAACACTTAATACGTAGTGTGCAACTCTGTCGTGGCAAACATTGATTTAAAAGGTGATACAATACGGAAACATCGAATTCGTTCAATATAAATACTTTCCACTGAAGATAGTAGCAATAATATGATGTAGGTATGGGAAATTTATTGAAAGGGTTCCATCGCATCCGGTTTCAAATTAATTGGTTTCTATTTAGGGCTAAGGATACCGAAAATACATAAATGGCTTAGATACGTGATAAACTTCGGAGTTGACATGAGTTGCTAGATGTTTATGTGACGGAAAGGAGCTTGATTAATAGAGTAAATAATGCAATTAATTGACGCTGAAATACTTACGCAAAGTGACGGACTGCAGTCATTCAGACTCAAAATCCGTCCCTTCGCAAGCAACGTCCTGTGTTGTAGTTGGGTAAGATGGGTTACACATGCGGGGACATTTACTAACCCCCGGGCACTCAAATTTACGTTAATTTAAACAAGGATTAGACTTTGATTTCAGGATCTGATGGTGGCTGAGTAACGAGTAAAAAAATGGCTGGAAAGGGCGGGATAATCCCAAATGACGTAGAACGAAGCGATGGGGTCGCAGACTGAATGATGACTCACTTGGTGTCACGGTGATTGGAGAAGACGTAAACACGGTGGACTCATTCTAAAGGCATCTCTATGACGATGCGAACAGGAAATAGGCGATAAATTTTTGTCGTTACATCTATGGAACTATGGAGTTGAAATCCCACAAATTGCAGTTCTTGATTCATAACAACGTAGAATGGCGTAACTTGAATATTAGCAATTTACTCGGGCTTCCTTTGGTGGAATTTTTGAATCATTATGCTGGACGAATATACAACCTCTTGCAATTTGCCACGCTTAAACTTCCACCAACCTAGGTTAGGCAACAGTTACTCCCCATTTAAAGGTTGTGCCTTGAAGTATAAGAGTATACCTTGGTTGAAGGTATAACCTATACCTTAAGGTCAGGAGTACCTTTTATAATTTATATACCTTGATTTTGACGGTTTACCTATTGGAACCTAGGTCAGTGTAAGTTTGATTTTAGTATGTAAAATTACAAAAATGTAAGTACTCTTCTATCATCATGGGCGTAACTTGACTTTGAATAGTGTTAAGCTGAAAAAAGTTTTTATTTACCTAGAAACTAACGATTAGCGCGGATGATATTTTTCTCTATAGAGATACGTATGGAATTTGATAGGGCCTTTACAATAGATCCATTTATTTATACTATGTTTGAATTCCACGATATTAAGTTTTGAATAAACTCTCAACGCTCTTCGATAGATTTCATTATTGAATCTTGGTTTTACCTGTGATTAAATAACGTGTTATGAATTGGCCTAATTCATTTTTAGTCAAGTTTCGCCGAGTTTTGTAAGCGATGAATTTAGTTATTATGTGAATGGCTAGGTTACCACTGCTGTCGAGAAAAGTTACTCACCGGAGGATGCATTCAAAACTAGTCATTGAAAAAATTGTATCATTTATTTTTGGAGGATTGGAAATATAATGAGTCAATTAAGTGATTGCTACGCATAAAATGCGTGTATTGCAAATAGCTGAGTGAAAGTAAACTATGAATAAAATAATTTGATCTTCTCAGTCGAAAGTGCAAGGTTTGGATTTGATCTTAACTTGAGATTCAAGGGATTAAAAGAGACACAATAACAGTAGTTGGGCTTATGAATACAAAACCTTTAAATACAGCACTCCAACCTCGTACTGTGTTATTTTTTTGACGTTCCTTGACGAACTGAGGACCAGTAACTGATATTAACTTGCCGCTCTTTTTCAGTAATTATTCCGATATTTAAATTGATCACATATTGATTTCCCGAACACCTTATCCCTTTTAAACACGATCAAAGTGTTCCATATTTGAGTATATATCGTCAAGATATGCCACTTGAACGGATGAAATATCAATAGCATACAGAGTACCTGTTTGTGGACTGTAATATCAATGAAGAAATGATTATGCAAAGTATTTTTTTTCTTTACCCTTCAGATGTTACAGCACACTTTTTATAGCTTTGGGAATCATTCAATCGATTCAAAACTTCTTCTCTTATGCTGACAGTTATCTCCCGATTCTGCAGCGCTTATCTAAATTGATGTCAAATATGATAGTGGTGGCGAGTTGATCACTAGTAAGGGATACTCGGGTAGATTTTTGTAGCTCTATCAGTGTTTTTTTTTAATGTCACCTATTCTTTTGAAATTTCGGCCCTTTAAGGTTCTCGATATTTTTGAGAATAAGAAAAAGTCACGCGGAGCCATTTCTGGAGAATACGGTGGCTGGGGCATCGCAACAGTTATGTTTTTGGCCAAAAGTTCGCAAACAAGCTGTGAAGTGTCGAAAGAAAGCCGAAAATCGCCGAGGTCATAAAAATACGTTTAACCTTAGCGGCTGCCACGGACAAGTAAACAACAAATACTGCTGAAAATTTTATCATACTTTATGAGATATATGCCGACATGATATAAAAATTTTCTATCGAACTCTCTCAACTCACGAGAAATTAAAAAAATACAACTTCGGCAAAAACTGACAGAAACACGGAAATTCCTGCGGCAGGTGTCTAACGCTTCCTTCTTTTTCTTGATCTAAATGGAGCACTATTCTACGCAAATTTGCTGGGGACTTGTTTGAAACACCCTGAAGGCGATGAATCTGGTAGGTACATTATGGAGGGGTATAAGGGCTCAGATAAATGGCTTGCTCGTCCTGAAGGGATTTGAATCTACGTCAGCACTGACGCACGTCACAGCACGGAACTGGTCGTGACGCTGTCATTGGTAATTTGTGCATTCGTTGTTCGTTGGAACACGGCTGCCCTTCGCGGGGACAATGTTCCCATCGGCCCCAAATCGATGCAGTTGTCTGGTCGGCCTCCGTGCTTCGTTGGGATATAATCTATTTTCCCCTTCGCACAACGTGGAAATCGATATATAGGACCTACCCTCTCTACCTCCCTCTAGGTCTTTACGTCAGCGGGTGCTGGTGCCGTATGCTTCTCATCGTTCTTTCTTTTGCTCCTTAGTCTTTCTGTTTCCCTATTCATCTTTCGTCTACATCTACATCTAAATAATACCCTGCGAGCCACCTCTAGGTTGTTTGGCAGGGGGTGACTAATCACCAACATGCAGCATGCAAGAGAACCGCCACATGCACACCACACGGTCATAGAATTATTACGCACACTAGAAAAATATACATGCTTATTCATTACAAAAAATTGCTAATGGTTAGTAATTCCTAGATCAAATACATGCAAGGTTAGAACTATGAAAAAAACATGCAATGAGTGATGCTAGCGAGCGATGTCATTAATCCTATCAATTGAGACAACGTTGCTATCCTTAATAGTGCGAGGGAAGAATGACAGTTTAAATCTCTTTGTTTTGCAGTCTATTTCTTTTATTTTATTCTCATGATCGCGTCTACAATAGTACGATGGTAAACGAAGGATATGATTCACGTCGTCTGAGAAAATATCTTCTTCGAGTTTCCTAAGTAAGTTAAGCCTGTACTTCGATCTACGCTCTTGTAAAGATTCCCATCCTAACTCGTGTAACATACTTGAAACGCTGCACTTTTTGTCTATGTACTATTTTTATATACGAGATATCGTGCAATCCATTATCAGGGTGTGTGGCACGGGACGATTTCACACCAGGCACGCGACACTCACCCTGGCCCTAATCACAAACGCGCTCGTTCGCCAGACACAGACCAAGCACTCAGGACAACGACACGCGGTCAGACAGACATTGGGAGAGTGCTAAAGACATGACTATGCTAACATGCGAATGTAGAAACTTTTTGATGATAGAAAAACGAAATGTTTGCACAGCAAGTGGTTCATGCATGAGCCTTAACACGACAAAAAGTTCATGCGGATAATTAGTATTTACAGGGGTAATAAGGACGCAAGCACAGCCTGCTTTATTGTGCCTCAGTCAAGCTATCCTGGAACTAAACTATCGCAAGTATTATGGTCCCTTTATGGACGCGGATAAATGACATCTTAAATCTATCGGTTCTGCTATTTGTTTCCCTGACATTACCTATGTGATCGTGTCTATCATAATAACAATTATTATGGTAATTATTATATCCATAATAATTATATCCACCATTTCCTATGCGTCCTCATAAATTTCTCTCAGGTATGTAGCACAGTGGGTCCCAGTCCATCCCGTAGAATTTTGATTGATGTCACCACTTGAGGAGCATTTTATTCAGTTTTAAAAACTGTCCTCAGCGTTGCGATGAGTGCATAGAGATACATTTATTCTTTGTAATGCATTAGAATATCCAGCACTATCTAGCTTATAGGAGAATTGGGTGGAAATATGCATAAAACAAATCTACATCTAATTCTGTATCTACGAGATACCGTGCAAGCCATCTCAAGGCTGTGTGGCACGGGGTGAATGCACACCAGGCATGCAAGCACTCATCGTAGCCTTATTAAGAAATATGATCTTTCACCTCACATAGGCCTAGCACACAGGACAGCGATACGCGGTCAGACCGGAAACTAGGAGAGTGTTAAGGATATGTACATTTTACCATGCATATTAAACTTCTAGTTAGTAATCTTCGCAATGCTGTCGTGATGATGATGATAATGAGGTTAGAGCTAACATAGGACCAAGTCCCTGATGTATGAGATATGCGCAGGTTAATGGAGCCACATCCTTCTCTGGACTACCTCCCGCTGCAATATTTTCGTTCATGGGGGTTAGGTTCTTCATCTGAGTTTTAATGGAAGGCCATCTTATTTCCTTTAAGAGCAATATATAGGGCATTATTCACCCATCATGGACTGTAGTGATTGTTCCGCGATGTATGTCGTCCTCGGGTTTACATTTTCATTCGTATTTGTACGGTTAGTAAGTGCCTTATACATGTAAGAATTTACACTTTCCCGGCGAACAACATGTAAAAACTCTTCTCGGGATACCGCGCGGGTAGGATTATATGAGAACCCCAATCATATAATATTACCTGCGCGGTATCCCGAGAAGAGTTTTTACATGCCTTATACATGTCCACCCACAGAGCAAAGATGGCCTAGTATTCGCGGAATTAATAGTGGCCACGGCCATTCAACGTGAACGTCATTCGAGCGGAAAATTTGGATTCTGTAGTAATAAAAGGGTGCGGTAAATTTCCTTATAATTGATGAAATATTCTCGGGTTATCCACCAGGCGAGATTTTTTAGGTTGACGTTTATTTGGCTGCCTCTCCCATCGTCCTCAGGGCATTATGGCAGAGGCAGCCATGGAAACTTCGGCCTTCAAAAAACTCACCCGATGGAAAACCCGAGAAGATTTCACTAGTATCATCCGGCGGGAAAGAAATACATCATATGCCTTGAAAGTGACTCTCTAATAAGATACGACTGCCCTGGTGTAAGGGATATTTACCGCTAGATTCAGCTACAGCAGCGCAGCACAAAAAACGCGTATTCCTAGTCGCTCGGCTAAGTTCCTCAGACGTGGCCATCTATCGAGCAACGGTATCGCGCATCAATGCTTGAATATGCATCTGCCACAAGCTTCTTCGATTACCGCGACACGCACGCACAACCCCCATAAGGCTTTACGAGCCGTGCGGTAAATTGCCAAGCACGTGACCCCCGTGATCGTGACTAACTAAGGGGAGGGAGGGCTTTGCTGAAAAAGCGGCAGCGTGCATCGATTTTTCCGTTACGCTACGACGCGACCCTTACTCTCCTCCCCCCCCCCCCCCTTTCCTCCCTCCTTACCCCATCCCCTTTTATCCTTCCCCTCCCCTCTCTCGCTTCTCCGAGCGCCGACTTCAAAACAAATGGGAAAAAAGAACACGCTGAAAATGGTGCTATTATAAGAATTATTTTCATTGGCCCTTTTACGGTCAATATATAAAGCTTGAAGGTGAAATTATTCTTTTACGTTTAAGCGTAATTAGTACAGTAAATGAATGGTGCGGTAAAAGAATGGTGCGGTTTCAGTAATTCATAGAAGGATAGTAGGGATGAAGTGTCAGAAATTTTTAGAGACTGCTTGTGTGCTTTGAGGAGGTTTTTATTATAAGAAATATTGGCATTCTATTTTCTAGGGATGTGCGAGTACTCGAAATTCCGAGTCGAGTCGATTAGTTGGAACTCGACTCGAGTATTTCGAGTAGCATTACAAATGTTATTTGGAGTTG
This sequence comes from Ischnura elegans, assembly GCF_921293095.1. Lineage (NCBI taxonomy): Eukaryota > Metazoa > Arthropoda > Insecta > Odonata > Coenagrionidae > Ischnura > Ischnura elegans. The sequence continues at coordinate 17,237,892 of NC_060256.1, forward strand.
AGTCGAGTAGTTTCGGTTAAAGAGTTGCCCAAGCCAATAGGTCCAGCAATTTGCCGGCAGGAAGCGCAATCATAAAGCTCATATGATACATATCATTTTGAAAGTCGATATGTCTTTCTAATTCCTTAGCCTGGAAGTTTCAACTTGTTGTATACACTATAGTAGTCAACGTGGGCGTCGAATAACTTTTCTTTAGCCGCGGCGACCAATCGTCTTTCTACCCGGCGGCGTATTCGGAGTGGACCGCTGCTTTATTCATTCATACTTTCTTTTGCGATAATTTTACACCCTACCCAATCTTATTCACTCAAACGCCGAAACTCATTATCTTTTCCTTTTTGCATCAAACTTAGCATTCATAATAGAAGATTCATGGTGGGATAGGAAAAATGAGAATTTATTGGAGCATGCATTGTTGTATTGCCTGGTCCAGAAATTATCATACTCGAATCTATACTCGTGAGTAATTTTCAGCTCGACTCGATACTCGACTCGAGATCAAAAGTGCTACTCGCACATCCCTACTGTTTTCATTTTAGCCCTATTTAAAACCACACCATTCTTATATGGTAAACCCCGTATAAAACAAAATATACTACATAACAGTTTATTTGAAAACTTGTTGATTACTTAGTAAAGAAAGCAATGTATCTCTTGAAGCACATGGCCCATTTTTGCTGAATAACTAATTTGAAAAGGTGAAAAAGATATTTCTAAAAGAAAAGAGACTCCATATTAAAAATTAAACAGAATAATGATATCAGCTGCCGCATGTACATAAACAATAAATTATGCAAACAACAATTTACCAAATTTTTCACAAGAAGATCTGCTTTTCAAAATCAACTTTTAGATTTTATCGCCCGCCTTATTTTAGTGCTAATTTCTTAATTTTAATGGAAATATTTATGCATATGAAAACAATAGTATTATTTAAGACGGAATGGCTGGCAAAAATCGCCAAAAACGCTACAAATATTTTGTGTCATCCTTTAGTATTATTATTCCCGAGTTCGATTGAAAAGAACGCTTTTATATATTATTCACACGGCTTAGTTAATGGATCATTTTTCTTTCATATAAAACTTCAATACATTATCGTGTCTGAGGAAATATATAATTAGACAAATTATAAGTAAAAAACATTCGGATCGAAGTGTTTCTCAAGATGACGTGCTAATAATAACTAAGTAAATAAAATAGTAAGAAAGGTCCACAGGCCATCTATAGGCATTGCTTGATAGATATGATAATTAGTACGTAGCTATTTACGGAACTTGCCAAAAATTAGGTTCCCGACTAGTGTTAAATGAGAGAGTTTTCCTTATATCCCTTTTAATACATTCACAAAATCACACGTTCTAATTTTAAACATGAAAATCGCAATTCTAATATTTCGGCCTGTACAAAAATGTTCGTCAAAATATTCCTTCATCTTCCTCTTTCTCCACCTCCCATTTTAAACGCCGCAAAACATTCTCAGAAGGGTTAAATGGGGGTAAATACCAAGGTTCCTCCATGGCCTATCTGTAAACCACGTGGGGTTACTGGATATCCTTGCACATATTCCGCACGCCCTTCAACCTCACGCTAAGAGTCAGCCTCTGCAAAATTCTCGCTGCTCGTGCAGGAACGTGAAATATATGCCTATTTTGGCCGAGGATTGAGGTTGCTCCTCCACGCTGCGTCACTTAATTTAGGTCTCGATGTACTCTTTTCTCAGTGAACGAAATAAAACATTCCAGAATTTTTACACATTTACGTTGAATTTGAAAATGGCATTCAATAGAATATTGCCTGCATCCCTTCGATTATCTTCCTATTGCGGTTTTGTAGCCGGTCTCTCAAAAAGTGGCAGCCGAATATTCGGCCCATAATACGCAAAGATATTGTGACAAATAATGAGACTGCAATAGCTACATAATACTTTTCACTAACGCATATATTGAACTTCAATTAATAAAATAAAAGAGAGAAAAAAAAACTGCTTGGAGAATGTGAACAACCTAAGTCTTATATTTAAAAATATAGGGTCGTTTTTTCTTCCGACCGTTTCACCATTAACAGCTTCTAAATATCATTATATTTTATTTTCAGTATTTTTTTCTTATTAACCGGAAAACTGATTTAGTTTAGTGCCGACCTAGTTCTAAAATCATGATCGTAATTGCGTAAAAACTAAGCATCATATTATTTTCACAGCGGTATTGATAATTCAGTGTTAAGTAATATTTTAATAGCAAATGTTTAATAACAATTGTGAACGGCGTTTTTGAGGTATGCCACCTGATATGTCGCGTACTTCAGTACTGGCCTGCATGACTTGGTGCCTCCTACCGAATATGTAGGATGTTGGAGATGCACATGGTAGGATATTGAAGGTAAAACGTTGACGTCATCATTAGCAATTTATGTGCGAAGTGCGACGTGGGTGCAATGTCAAGACATCATGCTGCGACATAAAGATTTCTTTAGCTTACAAGCCTCCACTAATTATTCCCTTAAACATCAGATGTTGGACATCTTAAGAAATTCCCTTTCCTACAGGGATTCTAATTCAAGTACTTAGTTTAGAAAGGAAGTTTTGCAGGCAATCTGTTATTCAGCTCTGAAGAGTTTTGACGATGCCCTTTGGATTAAATATGTCGTATATTATTATGTAAACATATCTTAGCTTTTTTATCTAAAATACACTTTGTGGACCATAGATTATTATCAGTCTATATTATGTTAATTTTTATTGATATTTACCTTTTTATAATTTAATATCAACACTTTCACCATTTAGTGTCTGTTAAAATAAGCTTATATGCTCTTTTCTTTTCTTTCCACCGTTGTATCGTTGGCTATTAGGAACATACTCCTATCTGCTTACTACCTGATATTTTTTTCACTGAAAAATTATTTCTGCCGCAAAGTACCGTTTATATCACTTATCTTGGCTTAATTTAGTGAATCACTTCGCATGAACCTTTGTGTTTCAGTTTTCTCCCTTCATTAAACTCTTTCACGCCAATCAAACGCTTCAGTCAGCCATAGCGCACCCTCTTCTGGTCCCGTTAACCGCTTCAAACGACCCATGCACAAAATAGTCCCTTCCTTCACCTTAATATTCCCTTAAAACCTTACATCCTCTCTTATAATATTTTTTTAAAATATTTTACGCACCCTTAAATTCTATTAACCCATAAAATAATGCCATTAACAAGAAAACCATGAATTTATCTCATTTACATGTAATGATACCCGGCTGGAGATCGGGTTGGTGTAGTTCCTGTAGTAATGGTTGCCATCTTGTCGATCCGGATTCAAATCCTGTAGCGGGTGGTGATACAGATTCTACTCAGACTGCCTGATATATGCTTGAGTGCTTCGTGGAAGGCATTTGAAGTACAGCACTCCGCACGTCAGATGGGAAGCTAAGCCGTAGTTCACTAGGCGCCTATCGTTAAGAGAGCAGGCTAATGTGGGCCCTGGGTTTTCTCCACCCTCCCTTTTCAAACCTTCCCTCTTGAAGAAAGCTGATAGTTACATCCCATTTAAACAAACCTACACTTGATTTATATTAATAAATAGGGTCGTTTCAAGTCAAAGTAAGGAAAAATATAATATTTTTTCCGGACTACATCTGATTCCAAATTTGAGAAAAAAGAAATGTCCTTTTCCGGTTATGTTTTTGTATAATTTGAGATTGGTGGGTCTTATAGTAATTGTATTTAATTACTTTTATCATTTTGTGGGTCATTGATAGGTGTAAATGCAGCATCACCAATTCCTGCTACTTCGAATGGATGCATCAAATTTACCTGAAGAGGCCGCGGAAGTCGAATTAATCCCTCTTCAAGAAATATTGTAATTTGAAGAATGAAAGGTTGTTCTTTAACGTCATTTCTGTTACAAATTAAATTTCTAGGCTCATCTTCGTGGAACTGTACCACGGGAAAAGAAATGTTACTTAGTACGTTGTTACAGCATATGTATGCATCTAATTGGAAGGTAATCAATGTGATCCTCTCGTCCGTGAGGCGGGCTAAGTCTTCGACCGAATGACACTTCGAAAAGTTGGCGGAGTCATGTCAAATTTTCTGTACAGTAAATTTTAATATTGTATCATGTGTATCGGTTGTACTCTCTCTCCTTTAATACTTATCTGTCCGTCCACGCATTCTTTTTTGTGTGCGCCTTCGTCATGAATTTATTCATAACCACCCGTCTACTTCCTTGTAACTCTATTTCCTCCTAACCGCTGAGTCAAGTCCATATCTCATTTCGGACCTTTCCAAATCTTTCTCTCCCATTAAACATGATTTGCAATTATTAATTTGTAAATAATGTTTTACGCTCGAATTGCATTTTATTTGTGAAATTTACTGCAGCTTCCTCATATATCATTCATCCTCTAATCCACTCATTCTACTATTATAGAAATGAGATGTAGCGCATTTTGCCTACACCTGTATTTTATTCTTATGCATTAGTTCCAATTGTGACATATTTTTTCGCGATCTATCACGCAATTAGGGACAAAAACATGCCATCTCTTCTAACAGAATACTAACACAGAGAAAAATATTTAGGTATTGTGTGATATTACAGAATAAGGGAAACTAGTAGGCTTGCCTCAATATGCTTTATCAGATACAGGTCGTAAAAAATCATTAATTATTAACATTGGGGTTAGAAGAAATTTTTATCAATATCTCCTTGCTTGTCCAAAACTTTTATCCATGAAAATTAATATTTTAAGTCGGTGAGTTGAATATTTGTTCCACTAAAGTTCGTCTCCAATTGGAATCAGCCAATCAGAATTTTTTGCCCTCTAGGCTTTGTTGACCCGGAGTTGAACTACGTGAAGAATTGTGTGCTCATGTGTTTGAAACATAAAAGCCCACGATAAAAACGGCAGTAAAAACAACCCGTCAACCTTTGCAAGCAATTCTACGGATATTGTTGGCATAGAGAGGGAGAATATTTATAGTTGTGACGGACATTTCCGGATTTTTAAATCCCCGGGCCAATAAATTGATCTTCGCATGAGATGCATAGAACACACACAGTCAGCGTTTTCCTCATTTGGCGTTTTGCGGAACCAGCAGCAACGAAGAAGCAATTCACATGTCTGTGCGAGAAAACCATCACGAAAGAAGGACTTCATTCACTGGCTAATAATCCGGCTAAGAATTTTCCGCATTCCCGCAAAAATGCACACGCATTGACTGTGGACATTGAATATTTTGAAAAGAAGACGCGAAAGAGCATAAAAATACGGCGCGGAAGAAAAGCGGTGCAGGAATGAGACGAGAGGCGAAAAAGAGCACGCGGAAAAGCGATGGAAAGGATTCCGAAGTCGGAACACAAATGGAAAGCATAAAGCAAAGAGTTTTTCACGGAAAGAATGACGAAAACAAGGAAGAAAGGAATGGGTGGAACGGGGAGACGACAGGGGGCGCTCGTTGATTCCGGACGTCCATCTCCATGTTCAAACCATTCACCCGCGCTTGTGAGAAGCGAGACCCTTTTTTGAAAATTTTCTCTCCGTTTCAGACTGTTTTTTTCACCGAAATTCGACGCGTGGAAAAGGAAAAGGAAAGGGACATTTCGAAATTCACCAAATTCAAAGAAAAGTTATAAAAGGAGACATTTTTTCTTCGTGTAATATGAAAATTGCGGGGCCTTATTGGGCTTTACTTGGACATTTGTAACATTTGTCTAGCTTTCTCATTCTGAAAGCCATACGAAGTAACTGTAAGAGGACGAAGTAGAAGACGATCAAATTTATTACGTGCGCGCAAAGAGGCCTATGTTCTCTTTGACCACCATGGCATTTGTTAGGTTGTTGATTCACCATTTAAATTTACCATTTTCTTGGCAAATTTTTATATTATTTTGCGGAGTAAAGAATTACCCAATCTATCCGTTCGGTAAAATATCTCTCTCTTACTGAATCGTTACTGGTTGAATTGGATAAATAGTACTGTTCTAAGACTGTTTTCCGCGACGCCTTTAAAGATTATTGTTGTCTTCAGCTATAAAATCCAATCTTTGGATGCATGCATCATCATCATCGATATAAAATCATGGCACTTTGTTCCAAAAATCTTTGGTTTCAACTTAAAAATGGATTCTACGCATTTCAAACCAGAATTATTTCACTAATATCGAACGGTTTTCGGTGATACCGACTGACTGCTGCAGTTGATGAAGCATTGAGAACAGGAGACATGATTTAGGACGTCATTGTCTTTAGGAGTGACGTTAATCGCTGATATTTTCTACTTCTAGCATAATGGTGGGAATAAATGGTACTCTTAATTGACGATGAACTGATTTCCTCCCTCTTATGATCGATACCATCTCTTATGGTACCGCTTTCCCTTGACCTTCTAAAGTAGGTCACCGTACCGAAAACATTCAACATGCCACTAAGATGTCAGTAAGTCCTAGCTAAAAAATTTTCTTGGAATACATTTTCCTAAATTGTAAAAGGGCTCATCTTCAAGTAATTTCTTGTTTAAAAATTGTAATTGATGATGTTTTGTAAATATTATAGTTTAATTGTAAACCACTTACCAATTTGGTCTTTCCATTCTATTCGGGTTTTTCACCGCGTTTGTTGTTTTTAATGACAACGGTTACCTTCGACCTGAAGACGCTGACTTTAACGCCAGCGAAACCGTTGTCATTAAAAACTAAAAACGCGGTGAAAAACCCGAATAGCATGGAAAGATCATCTAATCAACGCCGCGAAAATCTTCGAACCTACACTTACCAATTTCCCTGTTTTCTACTTCTTTCATCGTCCTACACGTATAGTGTGACCGTTTTCTCCTTATAACGCCCTATGGCAATCAAAATCCGTATATTTGGTGGTTGGGTGTATGCATACGGGGAGTGAATAGGTATAATGAAAGCTTAAGTATAATTTTGTACCAAAACACAAAGAGCTAAGTTGTTGTAGATTATTTTCCTCTAGTTATTGAGCAATCATTGCACGCATTATCAATAAATTTATTCTGCTACTTTCTTGGGAAAAATTAATATCATAGAATAAATTGATTATAACACAATAAGTATACTTAAATTTGGTTTTAAGGAAAATTTTCTTTAACAAAATAAGATTAGCCCCTTATGGCTCCTGATGAGAGAGATTAATTCATGTTAGCGGAGGAACTTTAAACATTCCCAAAACACATTTTTCCTGCCATATTATGTAATTATACTCATGGGTTGATTTGAGGTGCATACGTCTAGATGATAATAACTCTTAGTAGCCTTTTGCTGTCCTAACTTAAAGCGTAAAACTCATGTAAGCTCTGAACAAGTACTCAACATTTAAAAAAAAGTGCCATACAAATTGAGGTTTATTGCACTGAAAGATGAATACTATTAATTACTCCCAGCACGCTTAATTACTAAACAACCAATTCTTATGCAATGAATTTTATCATCATCGACCGTAAAATTGTTTCGTAAGCTGAAGAACAATTTTCCATTTCTTTTCAACTGGGTTCAAAGTTTACTGTTACTCTCTGCGGAGTAGAGGCTGAGGAACGTGTACTCTCTATAATCCCATTGTTTCAAACGTTTAGCTGCGGTGCTCATCTCTGTCATCCAAATCACTGCTCTACTCCTGCAATTTTTTTCAGCACTCGTTAACTCTCTTCATTTATACGAAGTCCCACGTTTAGCATTTCCTTCACCTTTATCGTCCACCGTCCAATACTTCATTGTGCTTCATTCCTTGGCATTAGCTAATTTGTGTCAACCACGGCGTGTCATTATTTCCATATCGTTCTAAGGTTGCATGAAGAAGATGTATCGCACGCTCGCCCGGTTCTATTTTGTCTACAATCGATGTAGGGTCGTTGTACGTGTGTTAGGCCATTCGGCACGGCACGTACTCGATTCGTTTTAGGTGCTGTCCGAAATGTCTCGACCCATTTGTACGGTACATATATTTGGCAAGGCTGTTTTACACGGGGCACGGAATTGCACAGGCTAGAACTGCATTAATTTCTAAAATGACGGGGAATTGCGCAAACGCATGAACGAAATTAGAGCAGGGGCTATTTTGGCATCTCACGTCCACGCATTTTCGCATGTGTACTTGCAATTCACCGCTTTACAGGACGCAATTTAGACTGCTCCTTCGTGTACCCGTCAGATTGTGCAAGTACGTGCCCCGTGTAAAACGGCCTGCAATGGTAGACACCCAATTTCATCAAACACCTCCACGATGCGAATCGATATAATACGATTTTCTTCGTGAATTCCTGTTAAAAATATGCAATGGAAGCACAGGTACTAAAAACAAAACGTGTCGTTGACACATGCAAGGTACTACAACATCTGTTGCCTGAGGTGAACCCATTTCTCACTATCGTTTGAAAAACAAATTATGTTCGGTTCATCATGGAAAACTCTTCATAGATACCTACATAAGTAATGGAAGGGGCATTTAAAATTCTCCTGGAATTTGCTGTACATCACAGGGGAACATCTTCAAAAATCTGAGAGAATAAATACACTGTTATAGATTTCACAAAAAGTAAGAGTAGTTTTTTGTCTTTTAACTATTAATTAACCACAAATAGGCCAATAAAATTACGAAATAAGTTGCTAAATCGATCGTGGCCAATACAAACCTGATGTGAACCGCGTGAACGTAATTCGGTTAATTTTCTTTCAACGGTCACCGAAAAAGAATTGAAAGCATTCAGTCCCGAATCGAATCTCACGTAGATGAAAAAAGCTCTCTAGTTTAAAAGTAACGCTATCGTCTTGGGTTTTGGAGGACTAGTGATGGATCGTTTTGCGATCGATTCTTTGAGAATTATTGAATCGCCGAGTGACTGAAATGATTCTTGATTCGTTCAGTAGTCGATTCTGAGTATTCACGCATCGCATTTCTTTTTAGAGGTAAATGTGTTCCTTGAAAAAATGCCTACCTGCTTTCATAAAAGCATGTTTAAATGTAACATATTTCTTTAATTCGTAAAATATTAGTTCAAAAACTCTTTTGGCCTAACTTCAGAATATCAATTCGTTATCAGCACTTAATGACAGATTATGATTTACTTAAAATTACCAGTTGGCTACAGCTTTTATGGTAAGTTAATTTTCATAAATTTCTGAAACTTCTCGATCATATTTCGCCATACTAATGCGTTTTATTTGAATCGATAGGTCATTATCCGCCTTTGATCGGTGTTGTTTCAGCCGTCTGATACCATGATTCACTTATGTTAGTAACTCCCATCTCATGAATCAAAATGATTTAATCAGTAGATGGAATCATATAAGTGACTTAGAACATAAAGCTTGAATCTAAGAATAGAACATATTCGCCCATCTCTAACGAGGATATATTGAGTGAGCCTCTATCAGCGCTCGCCTTAAAACCTGTAATATAAAAAAGTCCGACACATAAAAAATATATGGGGTAGTTTGATATCATGGAATTTGCAACACTGATAGCTAACCTTCAACCTTACAATGTCCCATGGAAGACAATTTATAATGTATTGCCAAGCGTAATAATGATTCTGCTGTTAATGAAGGTAGATATGATAATTGGAGTGCTACTGTGGTCGATGACTTTTATAATTCATCTTCCGTATGTGGTGAGAGGAAACTTAAACGGCGGATATATTTACTTTGACCATCCATTTGAAATGTATAATACCATAACATATAATTAAATAAGGATTGCATTTACTTTGTTATAGCTTGGGGATTCCTTTGTTTCTGAAGTTTTTGTGTCGACATTTTCATGAGCGCTTTAGCTGTCATCTTCAGGTCGGCGTTGAATGCAGCAAACGCAACGGCATTCTGAGAGAACTTTGAGAGTAGGTATGTCACAGAAAAGTCTTCCAAGGTTTCTGATTGGATCATTTATCGAAATCATCATCGAAGACCAGTGTCACCAGTGAATTGAGTTGGGTCTCCACGGAACCTTGAGGCTCTTGAGAAAGTGTAAATCTAAATTTGAAATCTTGCCTTTTTAGACGATATTTATCTCTCTTACTTGAGAATGGTGCATTTAGATATCCAAGTAGGTATTATTTCTTCGACGTAACGTGATAGTTGGTCTCTCGATCGAGAGTTGAACAATTTTAATCAACATCCTTAGTTTCAGACGCCGTGTGTTCTTACTATTTGGTCTTTTGAAGTACTTTCTTAGATTGCATTTAATACCCCTGTATGATTTTAATTTTTTTTAGCTTGACTTCTTTCGTCATGGTTAAGCGCATTATAAAATTATGTGTGCTTATTTATGAATCATTATTTACCAAATGAGTAAAAATTCAGGCATCATGTAGAAAACCCAGAAACTAACACTAACAATGATTATTATATTGCTGGAAGCTCCTTGATAGGTACTTAAGATAATTTTTGAGGGATTCAATGGCTAAAATGAATCACTATAACGATGTGAACTCTTTGGTTAATATACAAATAAATTCAGAGGCAAGGAATATTAAAATTTGATTAATATAAAAGCATGAAAATTATTCGCAATTCGGAGTAAAATTAAACACCTTAGAAGAAGATGCGATATGGAGTTACGGACACAATTCCCTCTCAAAATAATTTTTCGTTTGCTTAAATATGTTTTACGCATACTAATGTAACTGATCTTAGTTCACTGACTTAGCAGCACATTACTGTTTGTAGTAAAATATCGTCGTATCATTTTATTAATAACAATACAATTTATGAACGTAAAGTTATGATAATGAAAACGCTCAAGAAACTCTTGTACGATGTTGGGCACGATATTGTGGAAGTTCTTAATATTATTAAAATAAGACTTTGCAATATTTCCACTGAGTTTTATTATGACAGTACGCGTTTCGTCGTTACAAACAATACACTTGATAATGTTGTTTGCAACGACGAAACGCGAAATATTGAAATATTGCAATGTCTTATTTTAATAAAATTCAAGAAACTCGTTTAGGGTTGGAGGAGAAACGCTTTCCAAGGGGATATCCAAGTAGTCGACGTACACTAAGGTTATGTGCGATATGAAACAAAATAGCAACGAAAGCGTAATTGAATTAGCTGGAATGAGGGCCGCAGCCAACCGCTTTCTTAGCTTTTCCAGTGGAGTGGGTTACATTATAGCCGGAGAAGAGTGGGCTGCATGGTCTTATATTGCTCACTTTCCCCTTCAGTTTTCCAATTTTCCATTATCGCTTTCTTGCAATCCTTCCCTCCCCTTCACGGAGTTCTTGAGGAGGTGACTCCCTTCCCTCCCACCGTCCGCACTCAGCAACTCCGAAATCACACCGCAGATGGCGTCGCATCCGCCAGATTGCAAATCATGCCGCTCCACTCCTACCCGCTATATCCCTCCTTTCACTTTCCGCCGTTGCTGTCGCGTGCGTCAAATATTTCTGAGGCGCCATTAGGAATCCCCGCATTCTAGAAAGGCCTCCTTTTTACGGAGGACGCGCCATCATGCCTTCTGTCGTTCTGTTTTTTTTTTCTTTTTCTTCACCATTATTCGCACGATGAGAGAGATAGAGAGTGCGTGTGGTCAGAGATGGAGTCGGAACGTGAATATATTTACTCAAAAGTCACTCATTGCAATCTCCATGCATAAAAGATGTATCGGGATATTCATGTTCACCTAAAAAAGGTCATATTCGAATTTATAATTCACGCTTCTTTATTAAAAATTGACCTTGAACTGTCCTTTTGCTATTGGCTGAAAATTATGTCATCGTTCCCACACAAACTAAGATCTATCACCTCAGCAAACATATTTGGTACGTAAAAAGACCTAATACTGTAAACGTGTAAATGTTTATAAAGTCTCCTAAAATTCAGCTACCATCTTTAAGGAATGTATGATGTCACGCATTGATTTTCTAGTATCTTATCCATTCCCCATAAATTGTACATTGTTTGGGTGAATATGATTTTGTTAATGGAATGAGGGGCAAGAGTACCCATCTAAAAAACAATTATAAAATTATGCGTATAGGTTCAAACATCAATTTTTATTTTTACACTATGTGTTCTATGTTACATGCACTACAACACTTATCTTCCAATGCTGCAAAAAATAAAAAAACTGCCGTTATTCACGAGAATGTAAGAGAAAAACAAATTGGAATCTTGCTCCTTAAGTTGGGAAAGTGTCTTCCTCTTATGGGATAAGATTCCCAATCACAGTTTTCACATGTAAACTCTTCAGAATATGTGGTGTAAGGTACCCTCCTTCATGATTTCATTTCATGAAACATTATCCAATTAACAAATCAGTGGATCTGAGTGTAATTTTCCACAATCTCCACATTAATAATCAGTTTTTTCGGTGAATTGAATGCTCCGTTTGCCATTCACAAACCGCCGCTCAGTACTGCAACCCTTTAACTTGTTCTTTTTTTGATATCTTCGAGCTTATTTTGTGGGTGTAGGGGGAACTGATACGAATTTCAAACCGTATTGAGTTTTTGCGCTTACAATGCTTATGCATATGGCCCAATGCTCTCAAGAGAGACATGTCCCTCCCATTGTCTGCGAGGCAAATTATCCTCAGAGCTGAGAGGTTGAAGAGAATTGAATGGACATGAATGTGGTAAAGGAGTAAAGGGGGAAATATTTCAGGGGAAAAAATCTTCTCCGTCTTCTATGTTCATTTTATCTCCCCTCATTTTTGCCATTTCATCTCCTCCTTCATTCGGATCCAACCTGTCTGTAACCAATGAAGGCAGGAAATCAGCCTCACTAATCACGTATGGAGCAAGTGAGTAAATACCGCAAGTCTATAAACCCGTTGCTGCATTCTAGACCGCTGCTATTTTCTCATACGCCCTCCAAAGTCATATTGCTACTTGGAATTGGACGACTTCTCTTCCAGGATTAGATGTCATTCATTTACCACAGTTCCATTAAACTCGTGAAAACGTTTTTGAGGTCCAAAGAACGTTTTATCTAACTTTGTGTGAGATATAGGAAGGTAAAGAAATTATACGGATGAAGTGAGTCTTACAAAATGTTATTGCAGGGAGGGAAATGGATTCTCCATTGCTACTTCTCGGTGTAGCTACCTCAAACATTTGTTTTCATCCTCAAACAAATGGTTTCCAATCGGTTATTCCCTTACAGTTCCGCATTTTCTTTCAATACGATACGGAAGTTTCCTCCATCAAAGAAAACGAAGAGCATTGATTTCGATTCCTTACCCACCATTAGTGTATTCATAATATGCAAATTATTTGGTTTTATAAATCCCAGTTTAGACGAATAGCAATGGTCAATTTTAACCTCATTTGAAAAAGGCCAGATTGGCGCCCATGCGATTCCACTACACGTGAGGTCACAGGGACCTAGTTTCTATACGAGTAGATAGGAGTTTTACATTGCCTGAGATTACCAATGCATGCATGAGGCACAGAGTTCGGGGAGGGATCTCTTAATAATCACATATTATAGTTGCCCATGGTCGGAAAGTTTCCTTCGCTTGATAGGGGAATAATAATCCTTATTTAAGCCAAGCGCTACCTGCTAGCAGGGTACTCTGCTACCTGCATCGTATCGGCGCTCATAGCCACGCATCAATGTGACCTCACACAGCGCCAGCTGGAAACAGAATGATGCCACACGGGCTTTTCCCAGCATTCCTACTTAGCCATCGCGTTTTCAGGCGCTGGAAATTTCGCGAAAAATGCATATCGTCATTCGAAAATCTAAGAGCGTGAAATTCGTTCTTAAGGAGTAATAATCTTTCAATTTAGGCAATAAAAAAATAATAGGAAATACCCTAATTCTAACATTGCACATGTTGTGTTTAAAGTAGAAACAATTAGGCCATAGAGAAAGCAATGGTGTAAAGTCGGGCAGAAGTCAGCGCTCACGAAGTAAGAGTTCTCTTGCGGACACTGGCTCCAGGACTCTTGCACCAAAGGCACTAACTACCCCTAATACTTCATAGCACAACCACATTGTGAGTTGCGAATCTGCTAACTACATGGATTTGCGAGGCAAAGAATGCTTATAAAGTAATGGCAGACAGATATAATAGTTAACTGAACGCCCAAGGCCCAGATAGGAATTGAGCGGTCGTACAATGGAGATAAACGTAGCGTAAAAATGAAAAATAAGAAAAACTCTCGTCCTGTCGTTCGTTTTCAACCACTGAACGCACCCCTGTGCTAAATTTGGTGACGTAAATGAAACTTATTGACTAATTTTGGCATCATCGTAGCATTTAGAGAAGTATTTCGGAAGAGGAATCTTGTCCGATGCGGACTCTTGCCCCGATTATAAATAACCTGATTTATCTATTTTATAAGAAAGTTGGCATTCATTAATGCAAGCAGTTTAAATATTTGAAGACATGGGACTGCAATAAGTTTTGACTAAAAACATTGGCCTACAAGCATCGCTTCTTGATTTACTTGTGTTGGTTCTGAGTGCCTCTTCTTCAGGGAAACAGTGTTCATGAGAGTAACTGTAGATCCCTAGAATTGACTATTCAGTCAGTTGCAGTTATGCAGGGTCATTAATATCCTATGAGATAATGAGTCTGCAGAAGCCTTAGAACATTCAAAACCACAGATAAATAAGGCTTTGATGTAAACAGAGAATTCATGGTATTAGGTACTCACTGCACGCTATATAATTTACGCACCTCTGCGGCTGGTAACATTCTAATTGCTTATAAATTGTTCTTCGGTTGATCTCTCCTCGTGCTTATCAATCTTGGATGTATCGCTCCTAATCTGTTGGTAAAATATTTCTGGTTGCGCGTAAATAGTTGCATTAAACAACTCCCCAGGGACTCTTTAGTGGTTGTGTAAAAAGATTGGGAGGGAAGAGCCAAAAGAGTGATTCAAATAAAAATGAATAGAAAAAGAGTCCGAAAATTTGCAAAATAAACATAAATGTGTACAAGGTCACTCACTCAAACAGCAGATTTGGCTAAGGAGCAAATTTCCACGTAAGCCTCATGTATTCTCGAACTCAGTTCTACGAATATTTCTAATGCGCATATAACTACACTCCTGCGATGAAATACAAAAGATAAATTAGAACATTTTTGCGCTTGCTCAAATACAGACCGCGCTGATTTGCATTGAGGAATAATTTTCCAAGGACGTCACAGTCGCTCAAGTACTCAGGTAAGCGAAGATATATCTTACGCTAGTAACCACACTACTCGTGCAACAAAAATACAAAATAATTAAATGATACATTTACACACACTCTCAAGCACATATGCTTGGATAGCATAACATCCACTCAATATGAAATAAAAATATTAATCTTCCTTAGTTTTGAATTTCCACGGGATTTAGTGCCATATATCGCCTACCCTCTCGTAAATTGCTGGCAAATGATGGCCTCTCCGCGTCTTTCATCCAGAGGGATATTTTCCAGGAGGAATATCCCCAGCAAATCTTGTCCCGCCGAAAACTTTCTCAAATCATTTTCGCTGCCGGGGTCCACAACCCATTTACCCCATTTGTATCGAAATCACCCAACAGGGTTTGGGGTTCCATCATTCGCTTACACGCATCCGATTGGGCGCAGGCTGCATTTGCCGAGACCATTCATCACGGGGTAAGGGAGAAAGTTTGGAAAATTACGATTCCCTAACCGATTGACATCTTCATCCGCGGAATTAATTTCGCCCCACCGCCACCAGCTAGCGCTGCAGATCCGTCTTAAAACCGTGGCGCGCTACCCCTGTTCGCGGTCGAAGGAGGGGGGCCCTTATAAAATTTGTCGCTCCCCTTCTTGAATATTTCTTCCTTTGAACGGTGATTCCTCCTTCTCAAACTCTTCTTCCTCGCTCTCTCTCTGCATATCCATCCATCGCATTCTGAGTGGCTCATTCAATTTCGTCCACGTAAATTATGACGGGGCATCGAGATCCCAGAAAGTTCTTTTCGGTGTGGTGTTGGAAGAGGAAACTTATACCCGCCGCCTCCAACACTTCTTCTTCCTCTCTTCTCGGCGACGATGCCTTAAAGGATGGGAAAGTTTCTCAGAGCGGGGTGTAGAGGGGGGAAATGGCGTTTAAAACTTCCAAGAATTCCGCTTCCGTGCTGTGGGACGTATTTGCATGATCAAGCCCGCGTAATGGATTACTGCCGCCTTCGAAAATTTCCTCGTTGATGCGATTCCGTAATGAGCGTCGCCACGGTAATCGATGGACCAGTGGGACGTCCATTTCGAATTCCATGGTGGCCACTTGGCTCGCTAAATCTATCTCACCAAGTAAGGCGTAAATATATTAAGGAAAAAGCAGTGGATTGGGAGTGTCATTTAAATTTAATGAAAAATTACTAGAAAATGAAATGTAAACATGTGGTTTGGTAACCCCGGGCAACGTTTTTCATAAATGATAAAGGTTTGCGAGTATTTCTCCATGTGACTACACTTGTAAAAATACGAAGTATGTAATAGTCCATTCTCAATCACATATTAATAGATTTTATCGCATCCCCTCAATACGGAATAGAAGTATTGATACTTTAAGTGAGGGTTATCATAAATTAAATCAATAAATATTTTCAGTGTTATTTTTGCACTCTATACCATTGTGAGACGTGATTACAACCATTTACATTGTTTTTATCACCAAATTGTTATAATGTTTTCATTCCCGTGATTTATATTTTTATTTTTTTCTATGGTTATAGAAAATTGACTTCCCATGTTGTTTACTTAGTAAGGGCCGAATGTTCCAAGAAATAATGTTCAAATACATCAAGAGATGATGAAGTATAATCATTCTAAATAAATTTAAATATCAGTCTCAAAATTTAGCATTTGCTAATGTTCATAATATTTTATTTAAAAGACCAATGTAACTATTGATAACTAGAGGATCTTGGGATATTTGTACTTATAATTCAAAAGTATGCGGACATTTCTTGGCGTCGAACCCGCTGTGGATTTCTTGAATGAGTCAATGCTCAGTGTTGGATCTGCGAATGGTTTTGCAAGGGGGAACTTCATTACAAATAAAGGAAAACAAAATGATCGTAACCACAGGAATGGCTACCGAAGAGGATTTGAACAGAATTAGCCATTTTATGAATATATTGGGCGAGGAAATTCAATCAACCATAGTATTGGACCTTTCACGTGGTTTAGTATTTCACTAGGAACGCTGTCGGTACAGTCAATAGATTTCGTTCGTAAGACTCGAAAACTCTAACCTATTGCTACCATTTTATTGCTGTGTTCAATTATTTATCTTAAGCTATTTGGCAATTTAATCCGTCTTAGACTTATCACAGTTTACCTCTGATTACACTATGTTCTCACCGAGCCGAGAGAATTTCTAGGTGCGGTCCAGGCAGACTCACAAATCACTGTGTGATGAAAGCATACTCATTATCAGCTACGCAACTACAACGGGAAGATAGGTTGGGAATATCCAATTCCCAAGAACTGGAAACCATGCAAAAAATAGCAATAGGTATTTGATAATGAATTTGCTAACCACTGACAACGCATGGCCGATTTATCTGTAATCGTCTCTCATGATCATTTGTACAATCTTATTGAAAACCTCTCGATCACAAGGACTCCTGTCAATTGACGACATCAAAAACAGGTTAACTTTTAAGATCTAGGGGATACAAGAAGCAGATGGCAGCCATCAATAATTGAAGTTACCATCACGTTACCGATAGCCAAACCCGATTTTTATATATAGGTATTATGAATTTATTGAGTTATTGCACCAGTTAACAATATGCCATTCTCAAGAATTGGTCCATTTACGTGGAAACATCATGAAAGTGTAACATTTCCACGCCCTCGCAAATTTGGGCAAGATTTTTAAATTTGTCGCAAGCGATAGTGTAGTGTTTCTTAGAAAATTTAAATTATATTTGACCAGCTGTTACCAAGGTATGGTTCCATCAAATGTTATTTCTATTTTAAACTTATCCGTTAGCAGAAATAGGAAATTTTTCCGAATCACGTGATCAGATGGAAAACGAAATTTCAATGGCCGTATTCCACTTAAAGGATTGAGGATTCCACGGAGCACCCGTTTTTGAATTGAAAAATATGAAGCATTTTTTTGCACCAATCACCAACCCCTAAGATTTTTATCTGCCGTGGATGGGCACCTTATTTTCATGAATATGCTGATGCTAACTTTTCGTTTGAGCAGTAAAATTACATGCCTGCCCTCATATTTCCCCATTGCTGCTGTTCTGCCGTCTTCTTAGGCTTTCACGACGTAACCCCAATTCCGCTTCGCTACCCGCACACGCATACTGTTCGTAATATTCCACGCACGTCTTATTCATCCATTTTCCTCGCCTTGGCACACCCTCTAGCTGACAGCCATCCCTTCTACTTTCGCTATTATGTTAATTTTTCCCTTTTCAGCTTCTCTACGCATATACGTCTTCCTCTTTATCCCTGAATTCCGCAGTGGAGAAAAAGTTCCCCTTAGAATATCGTCGGAAATTGGCATTCGCCAGTCGAAAGAATGAATAGCCCCACCGTATATTTAAATAAATATTTTTTTTCCTCAGCTTTCAACATCAGCAACTGTTCCCATGGACTTCATTTCGTATCATATCATTATGCCCTTTCTTATTGAACCACCAAATACTATTTCTCCCTCTTAGTCAAATCTAAAAAGTAATGGAATTCCATCCCAGCATTTCGAAGGCAGAGTAAGAATAAAATACACTTCAATTGACAATTCATACTGCTCCATAAAAATTTAATTTTGCTAATTAGTGCTAAAACTGTTCGAATCCATGATATTAAAATTTATTTGTCTTCTTCTTGGAGCTCATCAGATTTTTTTTCTGATGTTTATTTTTGCATTTTTATTTTTTTTCCTATTTGTTTTTCTGCTTTTTTAAAACCATCATCAATATATTTTTCAATATCTTAGTTCATATAAATGTTACATTTGTAACTGTGAAAGTTTGAGTAAAAGTTCTTGTGAAAGTCGTGGAAGGTTACTCGGTATTTCCACCGGGTCAGGTCAGCCTGTATTTTAGCCTAAATTTTCAACCTCACGATTCAAACACAACACATTTACAACTTACTTCCCAACAAAATATCATTTAAAAAAACCTAGCTCAACCTGACCTAGTGGAAATTCCGAGTAACCTCACATAACGCAATACGCTAGGAAAGTCTGCTTTCATTCTCCTCTCGTTGATGATCTCTTAATTCTGTTGCTATGCGGGGTAATGATTACACAGAGCAAATAGATATTATATTATTATTACTCTATAATAATCACTGCCCCATCTTACTCACACCATAAAACACCCTTTTTTTCTTTAGCATTCTCCTTCTTCTCCTTTCCTTTGCGTCCTTTCCCCATTATCCGCTGGGCCCATCGTCTCCTCCTGACGCCAGGGGCATCTTCCAGGACCGGGTTGACTGCAAATGGCCTCATTGCAACTTATTTTTACGACATAACTTCTCTCGATCCCACAAGGCTAATTGCTGGAACTACTCAATCTTAAAATATATGTAGCCTCTACGCACGATGGCATTTGTCACATTTTTCCGGGTAAAATGTGACAAATATTTTATTTTGCTTTCCTCAATACTTCATAAAATTTTACGAAAATCTTTCCATACAAACCGAACTCGTCCATTTCATTTTCTCATTGGTGATGTACCTATGGGTGAGTCTTTTAACCGAAATTAAAGTAGAATGTGATTTTGATTAAAAACATTTCGTTTAGCAGACCAATATTTATACTCGGAAACCACAGAAAGTACTTTTTTGGAAAGAAAAAATTAAATGTTTATAACCTTTTGTTGACTTATTTTAAATGCATGCGTCCTTTGCTGCGAAAACGCGTGATCCTTATTTAAATTGTAGCGCTTTATTGAATACATATTGCTCATTCAGAAAAGGTGATATTGTTTGCGAGTGATATGTTGCTGGGAAGAGAGTTTGAATGGATTGTATTTTGCCCATGATGTGGAGGATTTTTAGTACCCAAAAATATCATATTGGCGTTTTCAATAGCTTTTTTCCGCATTAAAGGCGAATTTTAGGAAATATGAATCTTTAAATCAGAAATAACATGAACATCGTCTAAATAAATAAATCATCTCTTTTAGATTGTTTTTTTTTCCAAACTTACTTTTTAAAATGGCCAGAACCCCAGAATAAGATACAAAGGGATAAGTGACAAACAATTCTAACATACTACTTATAAGGACCATATCCTAACTCTGAGTCACCTCCATGTTCGATATTTATTTTTAGGATGCCCGAAGACTTTATCCAGGATATGAACCTAGAGCCCTTTGGTCAGATGTCTTCTCACTAAGGTGTCCAGTGGACCTTTAGTTCTATACCGAGTTAGTTAAGGACTTAGTTTTATTGTGTTAGCGAGAGAACGTTCCCCTTTTTAAATAACGATGAACCGCAAAGGCCATTCAGTCTACTATTTTATTTTCCGTGAACCTATATTAGAGACAATTGAGGTTGGCGAAATAGATCGCATTATTTACGTTAGGATTTGCAATATTTTGACCGTGATTCACAAAATTAAGGTATATATGTGCAAGCAGAGCACGGATGATAATATTTTTCACGTTAACTTCACCGGGATTAATTTTATTTCACCGGACTGAATTACTCAGTTGAGATGGAGTAATATACGCAACCTGCTCTTATGTCTACATTACCCGGCCATATAAAGAAGTTTTTGTTTTGCCGATGCATGAAAAAAAATCACTTCGTAAAGCGGCACAGAATTTTTATTTCAGCGAATTTGGTTTCAACATAGCAGTGTTGCCTGAAAATGTGTTATATATTTCCGCAGAGAATGACGAACGTTAAGACAATAATTCTCAAAATTTTTCGATGGATTCTAAAAATCCGTTTTGTGAAATTTAAAGATACAACGTCCAGTCGGATATAAGTAAATATTTCCATTTGATTAAGACTTGGAGAAAAATAACTAACTTACCATAAATTCAGTTTATTAAAGTTTTGGTTTTTAGTGAACAAACGTAATGTTATGTTGTATAATATGTGACTCGATGTGGTGGTAGTGATAGAAATTATTTGAACGAAACATAGCAACATTTCCACGGAATTTATGGGAGCACGTCGCGTTCCCTTGCTACAACAAGGGGCGCCTGTTGTAATAACGAAGTAATATTCTTGTAACAACGAATGGCGTCGTGCTCAAATAAATTCCGTTAAAATAGTGCAATGTTTCTTTTAACGTAAACGCTGAGTTAAATCAAAAAGAGTAGGTATTGTGCTTCAAGAGAGACGACATATTATGCACTCGAAAACAAAAATTTGGCACCCATTCAGGAAAATTCTGAACAATAATTTGTGCTCTCAGTTCCACTTTCGTAGACGTGAACCAAAATGTTTTCGGGCATGAGGATTTGATAACGCCCGCGAGAAAAGAAATCTCCTGGAAACAGCGCCTGAATTATCGTGTCCCATTGTGTTTTTCCCCGAGAATCTACCTTTCCTCGCTCATTCAAGGCCGGACTCAATCGCTTGAAGAGGCTAATTGGACAGAGGACTCTCGTTTTCTCCAGCACTGGGCGACGGGCGGTTTTTTCAAGGGCCTCCGTGGGTGTTGAGGGCCTCGCCGGGCGCTGTAGGCAGGCCGAGTGGTCCTCCGGAGGATAGCGAGTGTAATTGAGGGTAGAGAAGAGATGAGAAGGAAGACACAACGAGCAGGAGAGCATCTTAGCCGGCTCCCCGCGAGGGAGAAGTCCCGTCCTCTGAATAAGTCTACTTGTTAAAATACCTTCCCTTATCGCCTCGAGCATTCTCACGTAATATTTATTTTTTATCTCCTTGCCATTCTTGTCTCTCATCGTCTCTTTTTCATTATGTATGCATCAAATTTCGCTTCTTTCTCCGTCGAATATTGTGCTGGGGATCAACCAATCTTTGGTCTGTCACTTGTTTTTGACTATTTTTTGGCATCTGAATAAGAAAATCACCTCAGTTTTTGTCTACCTAGTCAACTTTCTAAGCTGCTGGATACACTATTTTTGTCTCGCGTGTCGAAAAGAAAATTCAAATGAAGGAGTGTAAAGGGAAATCTTTCCTTAAAAACTATCCATCCAAGAAATTTATAGGTAATATATTAAAAGGCACGGTTTATCGATGCGCGTGAATTGACAAAAAAATATCAAAGTAAGCAACTTGCTCCGCACCAAAGCATCACCCAATAAGCAAGTCTCACTATAGTATCTCCTGCATTACTAGACAATGTGTATGGAAGACAATGTGTATGTGTATGTACCTCTCACTGGTCTCCTACGACGTAAGCCACCCGACGCCAGTCTGATAAGGGTAATGCCAGCCAATTGAAGACCAGCGATGCCTCCTGTATTCGACACTCAATCTAGCAACGAGTGGTGACAAACACACAAGGTGCAGTGAAAAAACTGGACGTGGTGGAAGAAAACTGACTACAGTTTTTAAACCAGCATGCTTGTTTCAGCATAAAGGAGCTCAAAAATTGA
Organism: Ischnura elegans; assembly: GCF_921293095.1. Classification (NCBI taxonomy): domain Eukaryota; kingdom Metazoa; phylum Arthropoda; class Insecta; order Odonata; family Coenagrionidae; genus Ischnura; species Ischnura elegans. Next base: position 17,260,374 of record NC_060256.1, read on the forward strand.
ATTCAATAGAAAATGCGTTAGAAATTGTTCCTCAGTGTTATCATCAGTCTCGCATTCGAAATAAAATTTATCTACATCTACATAATACCCCGCGAGCCGCCTAAAAGGCGTGTGGCAGGGGGTGTTAGGACACCAGCCGTTCACACGTAAAAAGGAAGTGGTCTAAGGAAATCACGATTAGCATTTATTAAAGTCCTTTATGGCTCTGGGGAAAACGAATTCCCACATCTATCCGTTCAGTTTGTCTAGTAGGTACTTCTGCAAGCTACTCCCGGAAGCTGCCTCAATAGGCGTGTAGAGGGGAGTGTTAGGACACCAGACGCCTACGAAATCGAAGAGATGAGAGTACTAAGTCCCATATGTAGCTTTTTTAAAGTGTTTCATTGTTTACGGGGAAAACGAATTCATACACATATCCGTTTTGGCTTTATATCTTTCCTATTTTATTCCTTTAGTTGGACCTATAAATGATATAATATTCTAAATTTAAGGCATCAGTGGTGCTTAAAAGGGTTAGAAAGCTAAGCATTAAAAGCCTACTATGCATAATTGCCATTGACCTTACTTTTTGGTACATTTCATAAGATTTTAATTTTCCGCGATTGCTCATGTTTTCATTAACCGATTTAAAAGATCGTTTTTGAGATGAATGGTATTTGATTGAATAGCCTTGGAAAAAATTTACAGCTATTTACAAAATTTATTTACAGCAAGCAGTTTACTTCTTTCGCAACGCATGGAAATAAACATGTTGCTTGAGGTATCTTTTATTCTTTGCGTGTTGCCATGTCACCGCTTGAGGTCTTCATCAAAGTTTTGCCTTGCACAAGCCGGGTTTCTCACACTGTATTGAGCAGTTTTACGTTTTTTTTTTTGTTCTAGCGAATAAGTGATGAATTCGAAATAGTTATTTTTACGACATTGGAGTTTTCAAACTAAATACATACCTTTCATTCCTAATAGTGGCCAAAAATGTTTTGTCTCCTCAAATATATTTTTTCTACGTTTTATGTTATTCTTCTTTCAAATTCAGCTAACTTTAAAAATTTGCTATGGATTTTCGTTTATCTTTGATTTTTTTTTCAGGAAACGTCTACTCTTTGCCAAGCTACACAAGGTGGTAATTGAGATTTTATCTCGTGAAAGCATGGTTTAATGTCTTCTGTTCCTGCGAAATTAATTTTCTGTTGTCGATTTATGTAAGGTCGCTGATCAATATTCATTTTATTACACTTATGTAGAACAATGACCATGACTTCTAGTTTAGGATTCTGCTAATATTTAAGCGCAATTGTATCATGAAATTATTATCTTCTATGCTTCTTGTGTTTTTTTGTTATTTCACTATTGCTGTGAAATATTGCCTTCTGCAAGAAGAAAAACTTTTTACCTATTTATGGATGCGCTACAAAAAATACGGCTGCATTTCTTGCTATTTATATATTCGTTTCATGTAACAGAATATCCAAGATAAATAGAATTGCTGAGTTTATTTTGATGTAAAGGTTTTGTGATAAAGAATTTATTCTTACTGAATGATGAAGTAGGCAATTATATCTGTCACTAACGCTGGCGGTCGGTCACTAATTACTGCCAAGAATCATTCATGTCCAAACAAGTGGATGAATCACCATGACAATGCCCCATGTCACACGGCCATTTACATTGGTGAATGTTTGACCTCAAATGCATTGCTGTTGTTCCTATAATCCCCTATTTACCCCATTTGAGTCCTTGTGGCTTTTTCTTATTCCCGAAATTGAAATACGAACATCATTTTGAAACTCTGATGAACGTTCAAAAGACTGACCGACCAGTTAAAAGCTACATTGCAGCTAAAATTACATTTTAATGCCTATAACGTAAAGATACTTCATCTTTACGCTTCAACTTTGTGTTACGTATTAGGAGTTCAAAAGCATGTTAAATTGCATCTTTAAGGCTGTACATTACCATAATTTCTTCAAAATTCTTTTTATGCTTGTCAAGTCACAATGTTATATTTGCATGTTACAGATTTGATAAGTATTCACAGTTAAATTAAGAAATAGTGTAGCACTTATTACTGTCAATCTTGCTATCTTATATTATTAACAATAATCATCTTAATTATTTATGGTTTCGTCATTAATCCGATATGTAAAGCACATTACATCTGCAATAAAAGACATAATATCTCAATGTACCTCAGTTATGTTTAACCTCTGTTGCAAAGGTGCTATAGGTGTCAACTTTTTTAGTATGATGTCGCAATTTTATGCATTTTTATTCTCAATTTTAGGTGAGTCCTGAGGGAAATTTCTCGTCCATGGTTATAATGGAATTGTGTCCTCGTGAAGGCATTGAATCAAGGCAAGTACTGCCTCTCCCTTAGCTGTAAGTTGAATGAAACACATATCATCAGTACCCGTGATTTTCACTAATCTCTACTTGCTGTCTATTTAAAATGTTTGTATCTGGATACCCAAGAAAAATTAATGCCTTTGGCACAAATCTCGATATTTTGCAATGACTTATTCAGGTTAACGTTTTCCCAAATATTACTTATATTTATAAATTTTGAACTAAGGTGGTAGTAATTCGGCACAATACATGATTTTTTCGGAACAAATGTTCATAGGTCGTGCTCGTTGACTAGGAAATTCTGATCTAGAGAGGGAATATCTTCTATAATCACGTGATGCATATAACCGCTTCGCTAAATTCCACCTTCGCCCGTGTATTGAAAATGGCAGCTTTGGACACCTACGCTGGCAAGCAGATGCTAAGGTTTTGTTTGGTAATATTAAAAAAAAAAATTCTGCACATGCTATGTATTCGTAAAAGGATTATTTAGCTTAAAATAGCCTGTTTTGGAACCATTAAAAGTAGGTCACTTTTAATTTATTTGCAGTCAAATTCTTTTTCCAGTTGAAAAAAGAAAATTATGAGTGGATAGTAGCGTGGATAAAGTGAAGGACAGGGCACCTAATTTACTGGTACTGAGGTCAATGCTAGCCTGCTAGACTCTGCGAAATTTTTGCTCACGCCTAATCTCATTTACGACTTTTCCTAATATACTAAGTGGGTCTGTGCTACATGACAGTAGTGTAATGGAGATTTCGGGCAGAAAATGAAACCAAGAACGAGTTCATTACTTCAAGTCGTGCTTATTCTTATGTCACAAGTATCTATATTTACTATATTTATTGAAGTTCCTGTCTCTTTCCAACCATTATCTGAATGTGTTATTCTTCGTTCTCCTTTGTATGTCTCCTTCGTCTAATGCTCCTCATGTCGGTGAGTGATGAGCTGCCACAGTGCCATCTATTCGTCGCTCTCGTGGGTCCAAAAATAAGGGTTTTCCATTTTACAGAAATGTATAAATAGACTTGCGTAGACGTTCCTACTTGATTATTCCTCGTATGTGATGTTTTTTCTGCGTGAATTACAGTTGGCACGGTTTTTTTTAGTTTATTCCCTGAGGGTGAAGTTGGTAGATCTGTCATGCGTGTTTAATTGAATTTAGTTTATGTACAGTCTGCAAGAAACATTAAAGTATCCACAGCAGGGGTGTGAAAAGTATAGTGATGTAAATTTAGTTTATAATTATGTATTTTTGGGTTCTTGTCACTACTTTTAATTTGTGATAGGATGCGGTTATTTGATTAAAAGTGGGATAACTCTTAATTTACTGCTCGACGGTTGCCGCACTCAATGATCTATGTGACTGGACCTGATTCAATAGGCTTCGAGTAAAAGTTTCCGAAAAAAATTATAATTTTGCCTCATAATATATTTTCTATTGTACCACAGAGATAATTTGAGGAAACGGTTTATATTGGTAAAAACAGTAACATTTCCCACAAGAGATCTCATTTAATGGTCTAATGTTATATTATTAAAGTTAAATTTATAGTAATTTATATAAATTTCCTCTATCAGATGCTCATCTGGAATAATTCAAAATTTCAAACTTCCTTTTAGCTTAATTGGAAGTGACAGTGGTGAAAAGGAATTTGAATAATTTTTAATTTGATTTAAAAAACTTAAGTTTGGTTAAATATGATTTCCCAAGTATTTTAAGTAGATGAAAATATTTTATTTAACATCCTTCACATAAAAATACAGAGAAAACGGACCAATGCCTTTTGTTTTCAAAATTATATAAAAGCTTCTCGCATGAAGAGTTGTAATATAATGAACTAAACAATTTGTAATTCCACATAAATTCAATACTGTTCTTTCTAGGTTTCAACGTAGGATGTCATCAACAGGTACTTTTGCATCGAAGACAGCGACTTATATCATTAGTCGTAATTCTATATTCATGACTTAGTCACAATTTTCTACTGGGATGAAGACTTCCAATGGAGGCATAGCCAATATTGCGAGAATTATGGCATTCTTTATTCTGTTGAGTGAACCCCTGCCGAAAACTTTGTCTCAGCATCCCTTTGTTCGTCTGGGAAAAAATACTCGCTGATGAAACGGGATGGTTTTTACTTTTATCGACAACGAATATTTGCGTTTCTTTCAGCTCCGGAGTGCTAATGAGTGCCACAGCGTTTCTGAAGTGACTGATGAGTTGATGCCAATAAAATAAACCGAAAACTTTTGTCTTAAATTTGCTTAAAAGTTGCGAATCACCATCCCTAAAGGCCTCTGATTAGTTTTTGCTTGGTAACCAGCCGACTCCGGAGGGAATGGAATTGGCACGCATTAGAAAGAAGGCGTCCCCCACCCCCTGTGCACCACGTAACTCGGCGAAACATAAGTTCTGGAAGGAAAAAAAAATAAGATTGGGACTTTTTCGTGGAATTGAAGATTTTAGAACCTAACTTTCGGCCCCGGATTGAGTGAAAAATTCATGGGCGGGGAATGGCTTTTGTGGTGCTAATCAGAGGCAGGATCCTTCAGATAAATAAAATCTTGTGGGGTTTGCATGCTCTAATTCTCACTTCACCCTTTGTCTGCTCAAAAACCTGCCTTTTTTCAAGCTCCTCAACCTTCCTCGATAAAAACTAAAATTTTACATTGAGTTGCGTTGATGATTAAAGGGGGATTTTTGTGTATCCACTTAGTGTCGGAATTATTGCGCTCAGTACTCTCTGATGACTACTATTTTTCTGCTTATGAATAGTTTAGGAGCCATCGTATGATTTTCTTATTTATGATTTATGAAATGATGAAAGAGGAATTGCAAAATATTCTGGAACCCAAGCATTAATTCAGTGATTCGTAATTAATCGCAACGATTCAGGAACTCAGTCATAGACATATTAATTGCAATAATCAGTCAAAAATCCTACTATTGATTTGAAAAATATGCAATGCTTCAACTCTTGAGTGTTCTACTGCTGTCTGCGTACATGCCTCGCTGTCACCTAGTAACATGATCTACATGTACGATCTACTGAATTGATAACAACGTGAAATATTGCATGAGTCTTTTTAAAGGGGATTAGTATAACAAAATGCATTTAGTAAGTGTGATGAGATGAAAAAATTAAGGATTGCAAAATTACTTCCAAATCACCAAGAATAATTAATGGAGAATTATATGAAACAATTAAGTTTGTATACAGTCACGCGCACGATGCAAATTTAAATACGTACACCACAGTTGGAATTCGCCGAGCAAAAATCATTTGGCTCAGCCAGGATACGAATCCTAAATCCACCTTGATAGAATATGGATTGGTGATGTAACTAGTAGCATAACTGACCGGTATTTTTGTGATCTGGTTTCGAATCCTGGCTTTGCAAAATGACTGTTTTTCATAATAAAAGGTGAGCTTTGAGGATTAATGCTGATATATTTAGAGACTACAAGGAAGGTCCTAATTACAAAGCCAATGAATAGCCAATCTCGCTCAGTGAATTGGAAATCATATTATTGTTAGAGTATAAAAAATTTCACGGGAAGTGTACACGTGCAGGGCAGAATTATTTCAATACCATTCCATAATTGCATGCCATTTCAGACGCAGATTCACTCACGGGAGAAGCATCACCTCCTGACCACCCTGCAAATGAATGGCTATAGCCGGAAAATTATTCAAAACGTCTCGCGACAAGAAAATAATATTGTGACGCTGCTAAGCATACTTTTCTGGATAAAAATGGAAGAATAAGTATCCTTTCGATAATACGGAAGACTAACAAAATAGTCAAAGTACAGATTACTTCAACAGAAAGGACGGCTATACGGTAGCTTCAACGCTTGAACGGCATTTCCAACAACGGAGTTGCAACTCCCTTCCAGACAATGCATGAGGGCTCAGGGGAGCCCTTCGAGGATACAACACACCGGGGCCGGGACCAAGCCCGTGGCTTATACGCCCGATCACCCGGGGAGAGGTTGGAAGGGAAGGAAAAAGGAAAGAGGCGCCGCCGCGATAGGAGCCCGCCGACGCCTCTGGGAAGGGATAGGAGCGGAAGGGAGGGGACGGGGAAAAACAACTCAACGCTATAGAAGCGAAAAGGGCCCACTAAATAGCGAAACCAAGCATACGCATTTAATTTTCTACCAATTCTAGTGGATCCCTTCCGGACAATGAGCACGTGCCTGACTAACACAGAAGATATAAAGAAATGATTTGCGTTTCATTCAGGACCAGACGACGCCAGCAGGAAGTCACACGAACTTGTTGTCCGTAAAAAAATAATCGACGCGAGCAACTATAAAGTATACAGCCATTAAATTACCGAGAAAGTCTAAACACCATAGGAAAATAATCACATATAAACTAATATTGTATGTTCCACAAATTTTCCAATGGTTTAACCTACGTTTCGACGCCATCCACTGTGTCATTCTCAAAGGTGTGTAGTGATTATAAAAATACGTTAGTTATAAATTTATACATATTATATAGTGTACATTGTAAAACCTTAGGTCGGGCCGTTAAAAATTTGTGTAATGAACAATATTAGTGTATCTGTGATCATGTTTTCTGTTACCCAGTTCCACCAAATATCGTCATCAACCATTAATTAGGCCTGATAACCATATTGGAATCTGATAATTTTTTAGGGTTATTGGACTCCATACTTTCTGTCAAGTACCAAAGAGATGATGATATTACCTTTAAAGCGAGTTCATTTCTTCTCCTCTAGTCTTGCGCAAGTTCTGGACTGAAAGGGAATGCGTTTGAACTGCGGATAGGATAGTCCTTGGGGGAAATATTCTCATCTGTATTCGGAGGCCTCGTCGTCGGGCGTTTATCATGCTTAGGCTTATTAAGTCTCATACTTATTAGGCTGGCCGGGCTGGGGAGGGGGGGAGGAAATGCCGTGGAGAGGGGCTTAATTTACCGCTCGACGGTTGCCGCACTCAAGGATCGATGTGGCTGGACAGGATTCGATGAACTTCCAGGAAAAGCTTTCGCAAAAAATTATTTTACTATCTAAAAATATATCTTTCTATTCCATCGCAAAGATGATATAAGAGTTTATATTTGCAAAAGCATAAATAGTTGCCGCAAGATATTTCGTGTACTATTCTCATGCTATATGATTTAAGTAAAGGGCATAGCTGAATAAGAGGGTGAGAAGTCCCCCCTCCGGGATTTTTTTTCCGAACTTAGGGCAATTGATTTGGGGTCAAATAGGACTAATCTCCCAGCCCGATAGGGGCCCACCTATCCATCACGAGGCTATAGGTTTGAGATATCTCGGTCAAAAAAGCATATTTTAAATGTTTTGCGGCATTTGAAAACTTATTTAATGGAGCAAATGTCCATTTTTTTCAAGAATTTTCAGCGGGAAAAGGAGACATGGCGTCGATTCAAAAATTTCTAACGCATGTTTTCATTAAACACATTTGAGAGGGCCACGAAGAAAAAGTTTTTCCCGGGGGCGTTTTTTAATACCTTTCGGCTAGTGGACCCGAAATTTTTTTTAGGTGGTGGAGCATTGCGAAAAAAAGAAGAATATGCAATCCAGGCCATTTTTTCCGGTTATCTCTATGATCTGGCCTACCATAACACCCTTAACTGAGAATTTTTCAAACTTTTCGTCCTCTCACGAACACAAACGCTCATACGGATTGCGATACCCACTACAGGGACGAATTGTAGTGGAAACTGGTCTCGAAAATGGCTCCGAAAACTGCCGGAATGTGAGAATGTAGATTATGAAAATGATCTCGATTTGAGTTTGCGTCGTGGTTTTTATCTGCGCACAAGTGTTGTTTCATTTGTGGATATACCGCTACAAAATACCATCACCCCGAAAAAAAGAAAGAAAATGGGCAATTGCCCCATTAAATAAGCTTTCAAATGCCGCAAAAGTTCAAAATTTATACTTTCTTGACCGAGATATCTCAAAAAGAGTGAAAATCGTGTTTTCGAGCTGGCCGGCCCTGGCGGGCCCCTACCGGCCTGGACGTGTGAGGAGGTTAGTCCTATTTGATCCCAAATTACTTGCCCTAAGTTCAGAAAAAATCCCGAAAGGGAGACTTTTCACCCTCTTATTCAGCTGTGCCCTTTAATGTAATTTGTTGTCACGTAGTCTTCCGTGGCGTTCAGAATTCGTGGATCTCTCCATTTCCCGGGTTATGGCCGCGTTTTGTTGCCTGAGGTGACGACAGTTTCACCAGTATTTCACCAAGCGTTTCCAGGTCAAAATGGAGAGGTATAGGGATTATTATAATTTATTTCATGGGAATAAATATCAAACTATCTAGCTTAGTAACCACCAATAACTATTCACATGAATGATATCTATCAAAAATTTAAGTGATGTCCAGTAAACATACTGGCAAATTACTTTTTGTTGCATAATTTTAGCTTTTTAAATCGTTGTGACAGATTATTACTATCTGTGATAATTATACGTTGAATACGTAATACATATTTTACTTAATCGAGGAAATGAAACCCTTTTAATAAACTGTTCGTCGAAGTTTTCATTTAATGTAGATTTCCGTTAAAAAATTAATAATTTATAATCTTCCCTAATTACTTATTTATTATTTACTTATTTATTATTTCCTTATAATTACTTTATATTATACCTTTTACTTATTTATAGAAAAGAAACATTGGCTGACTTTGCTTACGTCGGATTCAGAAAATATTTATTTCATATTTTGAGTTTAAATGTGAGAATGATGTTATAGTGCACTGTTTATTTCTTACCGTATGAATTTCGTTGCGAATATCATGCATTCCGTAGTCACTCATCAATTATTCTTATCACGGATCAATTATAAGTAATACATTCTTTTTTTCAATTACTAAGATTTTTTAGTCGCGTCTTTTGTCCTCATATAAGACGCGTAATCTGTCATCGCAATTGTGCATGGTTGGTATGGACTAAAGTATGTGTTTTATAAGCTCCAAACGACAAAATTCCATTTTATATTTAATTAGTTCGATTGCTCGATCTGTCAATTAACCTCTAATCTCTTGAATGTGTGAAAAAATGTCCGGTGTCTCAGTGGAGAGCATAAAAAAAATCAGTGCGTGCTTTCTGCTGTGAACCGATTCGAACACAGTCAGGCAGCGAGAAATTAAAAACAGATCAGTGTTGACTCAGACCGCTATTGGAAAATTGGATTTTCAGTTGCGATGGTAGGTAGCGCAGAGTGGAGGGCAGAGCGCAATCGGATATCATGAATGCTATTATTATCGTGGAAGTGCCGACGATAGACAAATGGGAAAGCGGACGCGTTACGCTGGAATTTTCCTTTGATTTCTCCAACTGCTTCCAGCAGAAGTAGATTGTTGAAGTACCAATTGCTTTCAGTTGATGTTAAGTTGTGTACGAGTTGAATGCTACTTTGCAAGCCCATTGAAAAAGATGGAATAATAATCGGCATTTTTTTATGTTTACGTTGTGTGTAGCCTTAGCATACGCAATTATTTTCATATTTTCACATTTTCACTGTGTTATTTCATTTTTTAAATCTTAAGGTGCTAATCCCTAATAAATAAATGCTAGCATAGCAATTGCTTTAGACTTATTAAGTTTTTTGGTGTATAGTTGTTTTTTGCAGCATCTTCGCAGTAGTAATTAAGGTACAGTTGACAGTTTTGACAGAATCAGAGTCCCTTGAATAAATTTTCACAACGGTAGCGCTATTTACTCCAACTTTACATGCTCTTTGTCTAATAACTTATAAATAACTAATAACAAAACATAAGGTAAAATTTTCAATTGATTGTTTGAATCTACGGTAAGCTAGAATTTCACGTCTATTTTCGCATTTTATTTTTTCATTTCATTAATAGAACAGAGAAGATAGATTAATTAATTATTCTAAGGGAAAGTGAATTAATCATTGGTTTCAATTACGTATTTTACTAGAACTTTGTCAGAGATACTTAGTATTCTAACAAATCTTCTCATGTAGCCACTAACTATGTGATCCTTCTGTTAAAATATGCTTTCCTAGTTTTTTTATGGCTGATAATTACTTTTGAAGTGTTTTAGTATCATGAGATTTGGAAATATACATTCAGATATCGCAATTTTGTACAATAAATTAATTTTCCCGCAGAAAAATGGCACACTTGAAGCGGAAAAAACCGATTTCAGTTTCCATTGCCGTAAATGTCAAGTTACATCTGTTACGAAAAAAAATTGATTTGCTTATGTGTGAAATGAAATACTTGATTAGCGCATGAATAATGCCTTTCGCATTGGCCCTGTCATTTAGATTTTTTGTCGCTGCTCGTAAAATTATATTTATGGACGATGGATTTTTGTGAGGTCAATCCAATTTTTGGGATTGCCTGTTTTCGACAACTCTTCATTGATTGAAATGAATTTGTTTTCCACGAATGGTCCCGTTCTCTTAAGTTGCATGGATTCAAGTGGACAAAATTATTTTAGTGGCCTCTATTGATCCCAAAAAATTATAATTATGATTTATTTGAGACTCTTTATTCCCTAATTACACCAGCTTTTCCTCTCGCATGTATCAACAAATCCGTCGCTTCTTTAAAGAAATGGAAAGTATCACTGAAGTGCTGTGTTTTCAAATATTTCATAATTTTATCACGGAATGATTATTTTCAAAGCAAAAATCATTAAACGCAATGTTATTTATCTATAATTTAACAGAATATTGCCTAGAATTTTGCTAGGTACTATTTAGCATATTAGTTTAAATGTTACTAAGCAAAATAGAAAATATCTCAGAATTTTGATACATCCCATTCATACAAATAGATGTTACTGGTTAAGAACCTACATGATTACATATTTATTTCCGTTAAATAAATAACTATAGTGTTTTTATATCTAAAATGTGTTCATTGCATGATATCTCTTTTGTAAAATATTTTGCAAATATATACCGTCTCCTTAAATAATCTCTGCGATGGAATGAAAAAATATATTTTAAGATGAATTTTTATTGTAACCGTTGTGTGAAAGCTCATCAAATCAGATCCAGTCTCATCGATCATTGAGTTCGGCACCGTGTAATTATAATTTAAACCCCCATCTACCCCGGCATTTACTCCCACGTACAGAAATGCTGTCGTACTATGATTATACCTGGACGACTAGTCGAGACAGATGCCCCCCTTTATTCACGTTACAAATGACACACAAGGTTCCAAAATTAACTCACTGGCGTCAAATTCTAATATTTTCACCTGAGGAGAACATTCAAGAGATAGATTTATTCGAGCTTTTTTGGATGCGAATGCGAGGTGAGGATCACGAGGAGTGCAACTATAGGTCTTGGAGGAGAGCTACTCATGGTAAATTTTTTTACCAAAGAAAATTTGTTTCTTCTAGCGTATTTTACATATTAATCGCACGACCGGTTTCGCTCGTTAAGGCATCATTAGTAACAGCAATGTATCTAGTGATGTCATAACGTTCGAAAGTTTCCCCCTGGTAATGCCTGGTATCACACACTGTATATCGTCGTAAACTATTTCATAAATCACGTTTTGAGAAAAGTAGCCAACGACTCGAAATCATTACTTTATCACCGCGTGTGCTGAGCTGTCTTTTCAAGAATGTGGCGACGAGAAAGGGCTGAAATAATTTTCGTATGTTTCTTCGTATGATCAAAGTAAAAACCGGAGTGTCACTTGAGCATATCACTCTAAAATTCAACAATCGTTTTTTACTTCTTCTTCCTCCAATTGCGATGTAACTGGTATCAGCGGTCGTCACAGCACGCACGCATGCACGCACGCATCAAATTTCAAATGGATATCGACCATTTCGAATGCCTTATTCATCCCGGGACGTATCTCTACACATCATTCCAGTGTTTGACATACTCTGAGAATTCGAGCTGAAATTTTATAAACATTCAGATTTTGTAATCATTGGAATGCATATGATATAAATTTAATAAATATTTTATGCCCGAAAAAATTCTACGATCGATTTTAAATGTAACAAATAGCATGTATTCACAACATTGGGGCGGAGAGATTCTTTGATGAAGTGAGGCAGGTTGTGAATTAGTGAAAATACACGCAGCAACATCGCAACAATTTATTTTGCCGAACATCATAGGGAAATGGTCACGGAATATCTAGCAGCGTTTAGAAATTTACGAAGGCATCCGGAAGTGTACGTAATCTTAGGCAATTCCACAGGGGAATAATCATTTGCCTTTATCCTAATTTGAACCCAAATCTGCGAACCGAATGCGCGATGTTTAGTAACTATCTTAAGATATAACCTTTATAGTGCTATTGATCAAAATGTGTGATCATAAGGGGCAGCAGAATGCATCTATTTGAGTTTCATCCGATAAAACGTAAATATACTCCAAAACAAGTATTTTTCATTCCTGTGGTTTGTTTTTAGAGGAGCTGTGATTCAAATATCTGATTTTACCCTGAATCCAATAGTTATACTCCTGGAGATACATCGGCTTATGATTAGGCAGGTCAAGTTTTACCTGTAATTCGTACCTTAAGTCAGTTCCGTGAATGATTTGTTGAATTTTGCAGTATTATCAATATTTTAATGAACGATAATTTCTAGCCAGATTATTGGTGCACATTGGTCCACATCTGCGAAATTTTCCTCGATAAAATTGTTAGAGTTTATGTATTTCAACAGATTTCCATCTTTTTGGAGAGCCTCTGAGAGCACTCTATATCTTATGAAATTCTGAATTGAAATGCATCGCTTATTGATATTTTTACTGGTATTATCTAAGTGATAATTTTTCAATTGAATTTATTCCTTAAAACATAATTATTCACACCGGATTTTGACTAAAAGGTATTAATTGACTGAAAAAGGTACAATTTACTTGATTGTCTTATACTTTTAAATTAGTGCTTAAAATTGTTTTTTTTTTTTAAGTTCCTCTACCTCCATTTAATTGAAAATGAGCTCGTTAGATTAATCATACTGTTAGGCATGGTATCCGTTTCAAGGAAATAGACTTTCTATCAAGTTGTTGCTAGTGTTAAACTTAAATTTTCTCAGCATTATCCGGGCAATGTGACTGATAACTTGTCAGATTAGAGCATGAAAATGTTGAGGGAACAAATGAGTTCACATATACGTGTTAATCAAGGTCTATTACGGGGAGAGAACTTTTTGCGCCGAGGTGTAACGTATGGAGCTGAAAAAACCGAAAAATACTATTTCTCTCCGCTATATTCGCAAAGCGGAGGTATTTAAATTCAAATCTCGTTGCTACTTTTAAGCGGTCACATTTTTGCATACAATTGGGATTTACTATTGCTGACTCGTTGAAAGAATACCTCGCCCTAGAATTTTTTTTATTTCTCCATTCCGGGGTGAACTTAATTTTTTTTCGAGAGTCTTACGAGCATACGAAGTACTTCATCGCCTGAAATATTCACTCATTATCGCTGAATTTCATTCCTTCCTCGATGGGTTAAGACTGCCATAAATTGAATGCAAATCCTCTTAAAAGCATAAAGAACCGTGGAAGAGAGTTGAAAGAGTCACGCTCATAGCAGGCAAGGATAGTATATATGGCGGATTCTCCACATTTCTGCGCTTGGACAATACTTGTTTATCCCCGTCACTATTTTAAGAGGTTTTGTGGCGGACAAAAAGAAGGCGAGACTGGTACTGAAAGCGTTGACGCTCCGAAGGTTTTTCCTCCTCACCCACACCGGGCCTTTCCGTTTTTTCTTGTTTTATTTCCCCCTCTTAAATCGTATTTTTACGTCCCTTTAAACCTTCCAGGAGTGTGGACGTAAATGCGCCTTCCCATATCTCTCTGCCTTATCTTCTGCCCAGACCTTTCCCCATCCACTAATGTCTTCATCTCCTACCCTCAACCCTTACCGACCCAACCGCGTCCAACCCCTTCTGCCGCCTATAGTCTCACCTTCCCCAATTGGGCGAATCCTAGTGAAGTTGAGATTTCCTTTATGGTGCTATGAGGGGATGCTAAATGAGCAGAACCTTTCCCCTTCGTTATAAAAAATGAATTTAGCTGACCTTCATAAAAAGTATTCTGAGTAATATAGCTCCTAATTTGAACGTAATTAAACTTTTGGCTATGATAAATTGTAAGCCAGAGAATTTTAGTTAATGATGAATGCGTTTATGAGTTCAGTTTCCCGAAAAATCGAATAAATTACCAAGTTTTTTAAATATTTTAATGTTGTAGGTTTGAAACGCAATAATTGGACATTTTAAAAAATTCGATGCGGATATATGCAAAACTTTTGAGTCCGATTAGATAGAAAGCCTTTATTATTCTTGTGCTTAGATTTTCGCAACGATTTGTTGCACGATTGTGGTCTATTTTCGGGTTTAATGCTGCGTGGAATTAACATTTCATGTTCAACGCTGAAAATTGACATTACATGCTTAACTTTTAGCTGAATTGCCATAAGTAAGAGAAAGAAAAGGAGGTAGAAGTAGATAAAAAAACCTAGAAACTGTTTAAAATAATGGCATTCAAGCATATTTTTCATCTAAATCTAAAAGAGCGGACAAAACAAATAAGAATAAAACTAAGTGAATGGAAAAGGCAAAATACTATTTTGTAATTAAGGATAGTTAAAGTAGTTAAGCCTTATCAAGGTGCTTTAATTACTTGAGGTGCATACTTAATTTCTTTTCAAGAATTTGGTCAATTTTTTTTAATTCTCATAATAGTCATTAATTACGTGTAGTGATATGTTAGCTTTTCCGTCGTCCGGATAGATTAGGAGTTTCAACCGCTTGTTTCATGCGAAAAAAATATATGAAATTGCTTCCTTTCCTACAAGAACCTCGGTATACACGCCGAAATACGTAGAAAGCGAAGCGGAAGTGCATTTTGCAGGAAAAGGGAAGTGAGAAAGAAGACAAGGGGCACGCTTTTCGGACAGATTCCTCTGCGAGGTGGCAGAGGAGGGAAAAATAAAACGTGGAGAGCTCTCCCCTCCGTCCCATATACACACCCGCGACCGCCTCTCCTCAAAAGTCTTTTCTCTCTCATTATTCCCCCCTCTCACCCTCCCCCTCCTCACCTCTACCCACCCCACCCCTCTCTACCTCTCCCCCTCCCTCCCCCTTTAATAAATGATGAGGCTGTGTTGTCGTGGATTTTAAAGGGGATGTGCGCATCGTGAGCGGAAACGAGGCTATAGATCGCTAAAAAAATGTGGAGTAGTAGTAGCAGG
The DNA here is from genome assembly GCF_921293095.1 of Ischnura elegans. Taxonomy (NCBI): domain Eukaryota; kingdom Metazoa; phylum Arthropoda; class Insecta; order Odonata; family Coenagrionidae; genus Ischnura; species Ischnura elegans. Next base: position 17,275,949 of record NC_060256.1, read on the forward strand.
GAAGGGTTGTGTAGGAAGGGCGAACGAAGTGTCTTCCTGGTTGGAAACTGCTAAAGGGTTTACATCCTAGGTGGTCAAGGGATTGGTGATAAAAGATCGTGAGCTTTCCCGGTGAAAGCTATAGATGAAATGTTTTTGGGTTTGGCACCGGGTAGGGCTGTATACTCCCTCATCATTATTATCAGAGCTAAGACTGACTAGCCCTGGTGACGATGGTATGGTATGGGATGGTATCCTCCCGTTCAATAAATGGATATATTTCTACATTTTAAGCACAATGAATTTTGAATGCACTTGTATTTTTTATCTCACATGGATATTAATTTAATCCTAGCAATGCAATTGGTACTTTGCACAGAGTGAAGTCAACTGCATTTTTTTATCTTTATGTGTGGAGATATACTATTGATGACATCCGCATTGTCTGATACGTGGCATGGATGAATATAGATTAAGATTTAAAAACCAACCTTCGGGTTGTAACATTGGGATAAGGGCGAATGATGATAGTTTATGTGATCTTATCGGATTGGGCAACGGGTAGGGCTGTATAAGATCAACTTTTCGAATAGAAACTCCCGTATCGTTATCAGGACCTAACTATCAAAGACTCGTCGACACAGACTAGCTCTGAGACCTAGCCCTGATGGCAATGAGGGAGTTCCTAATTGAAATGTTGGCCTTATACGGCCTTAACAGGTGCCAAACGCAATAAGATTTCATAAGCGATTGGTCATCGTCCTTATCTCAGTGATTCAACCCAAAGTTTGGCTCTTGATCGTCATTTATCCTAGCCATGGATGTAAATGGATGGATGCTTCTTTACAAATAAAGAAAAAGTAGTTGACTACACTATATGCAAAGAACGTCTATTACAATGCCAGGATTTAAGTAATTTTCAAGGGAAAGCAAAGATACAAAATAAATTCAAAATTAGTTTAGCATAAAATGAATAATGAGTACTCATCTGTTGACTAGGAGGTTTGGCACATAATCATTTTTCTGTGGTGAGTTGAAATTTAGTATGAAACTGTGCTGGGACTACTTGGCTGTCTATTGCCGGCTTGCCCAGTTCGTTGTGGGTTTTCATCAACCGGCAACGGCTGACTTCAGGATCGTTAATTGATTTTATATCATGAATATGGACTGTTGATCGAGTTGAGTGCCCCTTGTATGAGTATGGGACTGAACAGCACAAAAAGACTGTAGGCGGTTAGAATATCTGAAGATTTTTTAACATGGGACAGCAGTTGTCACAGGATGTCGCATCTTTCTTCGTTTTTTCAAAAGAGTTTCGGTATTTCTAATGATTCGAAATGTGAGGATTCAGCTTACTCCTGACTTATCCATAGTCGTGCTGTAAACTGAAATTAAAAGTAGAGGGATAGAAGAATGATCGCAGGCTTTCCTAGCGCATAGAATCGTGGAATGTTATTCGGGAATTCCACCGGGTCAGGTTTTCCAACTCCATCTCGGCCGACGTTTCGATTTACGAGTTGTCCATCGTCATCATGCTCTGATTAAAATGTCGGCCGAGATGGAGTTGGAGAATCTGACCCGGTGGAATTCCCGAGTAACCTTCCAAGAGTGGAGGGATAGGTTTCTTTGGCTGGTCCACCTCACACATAGGACTTTGTTTTGTTCAACCGGGATATGAACTCGGAAAGCTTTGATCATCTGCCAAATTCTTTACCCACACGGCTACCGCGTGTCTGATTACCGTGATATCATTTCGTTTTTCCCATCGAACACTGTGTTTTAGAGTGAATGCCACAATTAAAATAGAAATTTTTATTATTGTAGCTCATTCAGCTCAGACGAATATTTTTATCCTAGGATATTATGATTCGATTCTCGTAGGACAAACCGAAGGTTGGTTTGGACAGAGATAAGCCCAAACTAGCCCAAACCTACCCAAACTGTCGATTTCCGAAAAGGTATCGTTTCTCGTTCACTTATTTTCGCCCTCCTGCAGTTCACATCATGCATGGAAGTTAGGACAACATGTCCCACTTTCCAGCGCTTGGCCTGGTTGGCCTTTATTCAGATATTATTAAAGGGAGAGGAGGTTCACCTCTGCAAATTTTAAAATTGCCGGGCGGTAGATTCTGAGCTATGATTCGTTTCAGATCGATCTGTTAAAATGCTTGGTATATAAGTTGTAATGTTTGTCATTGCAATTCTCCTACGTATCTCGTGACTCATACATTGTCTTCATTAACAGTCATAAGACATTAAGAGCCTTTATGTAATTAGATAATAGTATAGAAGCAATTTTGATCAAAAGAAAGATTTAGTGATTTCCCGGTGATTTCGTGAAATGTTCTCGGGATCGCCACCGGGTCAGGAACTGCATAATGGCAGCAAAGCAGTTTCTGACCCGGTGGCGCTGTCGAGAAACAAAGCTTTAAAAAATTTGATCTATTTATAAAGAAATTGAGCGTGTTTAATATTTTTACAAATAAAATACTGGGACATTAAACAATGGATCCTGAATGAAATTCCTTGTTAAGAAACTTGGTCCCTTGAATTGTATCAAAAGATAACGAGCCATTCACATTTCGTGAACAATAGTGTGCGACAAATTGATGTTGATTACTTGCTTCAGTGCAATTTGTCTTTCCCAGTAAACAAGCAAATGCCTTAAAGGTGAAAATTTAAAGAAAAACTTACTCTTCTCTGAGTATGTCCATTATTGTTCTGTCCTATAATTTTATTTGTATTTGGCAGATGTGTAATAGTTTCTCTTGCTTTAAAGGGAAAACGTAATTTATATTTTCAGCAAATTTATTGTAACAGCCCTAGGTCAGTTTTATTGTACTTTAAAAATATCTACATAACCACTGTGCCATATTTTATCCACCGTGAAAAAATAATATCCATAAAAATCCTCAATTTAGACGATTTTTGTGATTTCACCCGTAAAAAAATATTAATGTAAAAAGGATTTTCACCACATTCCTCTTTCAAGCGAAAATGTTTGTGGTTGTTTTTTTTAATCTCTGGCAATCGGTGAAAAATGAGGATATTATCTATTGCTGTTATAAAGATATCACGCGGCGACGTAATCGAAGCATCATCCTTTGTATCTTGATTGGTGTAGAAAACCTCCATCCGCTCTTCTTCAATGATAAGAATCCACCGTCTCGTTTCGGTTGCTATCGAGTTTCTCCCTTTTTCGATAATGGCGTTCAATATTACTTATTCCAACTCTCTTGCCAATCCTGTCCATAAATCCTTGTCTCGCTGTTAATTCCCGTTAATCCTTTCGTGAGCTTTCTCCTCCTTGCCGCGAACGTATTCATCGGCGCATTAGCGTCTCTCGTTAATCCTTTTTTTCCATAAAAACCTTCATTCGCCGGGTTTTGCAACTAATGAATCTCCGGGAAATCGTGGAAGAGGATTTTACTAACTTGAAATTGATGACTGTATGCGTTGCCGCGGCTACACTTGCGGTGCCCAAGAAATTCCCTCGAGCTCAGCTCATGAAGGTGTTGGTTGTATCGATGATTTTTTCGGCATATTTATGGCGTACAGAGTCATCCGGGTGAAAAATACGATCTTTTATCATTTGTGCTGAATTTTGTTCCTTCATCACAGTTGCTAGTTAGCGACACTAAAATCTTTTTGACTTAATTTTCCAATAATTACATTCATCTGTTACTTATTTCAGCTATAACTATTCATCACCTTACATTCTTCTGTGTAAATCTAAAGTAAAACTCTGACTTTGATGAGAGATTAATGCATTCGGCCCAAGAAAAGGAACTATTTTTAAATTTTGCATCTATTATTATCACTAAATTGTGCGTCAAGAAGTGAAAATTTAACATACTTTGAAAACCTTTGAGTAAAACGTAATCTATCACTGTCACCACCGGATACATTTCAATGACAGTGGAGTAATTCCTTTTTCATTTTGTACCTTCGATATATATGTAGAGTATTGTTTTTTACAAATTTATCAAGATCTATGAATAAAGTACTTTCTTTGAGCGTCTTAGACGTCGTAGCTCAGCCCTCAAAGATCGGTTTTTCCACTTTGGAATCGTTTCTAGTTGTTCAAGCAAAATTCTCGTGGGAAAACTGAGACATCAGGGTTCCAATACGATGGTGGTATGAATTGATCTCTTAGGTATTCGGTTGCGGAACAAATGTAGGGAACGTCTCGGGTTTTCTATTTGAGGAACAGATGCCAAATGTTCCAAAATATACTTGGCGAAGCCAAAAGACACTTTTAGATGCTAGCGTTACCAGTAAAGCATATCGATGGCTAAGTTCTAACAACACGTTCTCAAATTCGGCCGGTTTGAAACAGGTATCTTAAAAAAAGTGTAATAACATATAAAAAATAAAATACAAACAAAAAACTACTCTTTGTTTGCAAATGAATGCTTCTTTTTCAGTTTTACGAACTTCTGGTTTTTAATTTCAGCATACCATCAAAAACATTTGTCGATTTTTTGCTCTCCTGAAAATTTTCCCATCGATGTGCAAGCTTAGTCGTACATTTTATGTTTACGTTAAATGTTGGCAAAACGAAATTGAACCTCACTCTGACGCCAAGCGCTCATACCTGACTGAAGGTTTTTTCTTCAGCAGTGACTCTCCTGCACTCTCCCGTGTCTCGGTGAATAACCGACAAATGGCCCTGCGAGGTGGGGAAATAAAGAGGCTGATACAATAATGACGAGCAGGCATCGCTAACGGTGAAATGATTAAAGAATAATTAGTTATTAAGGTATCAATTTGAAGTCATGTCTCATACTTTCCCAACGATCAATATTGTGAAGATCTCTGGGTAGTATTTCAAACCCTGCCGCGTCAACGGCGGTGAAATATACAAGAATTGCCATGAGAAAAAATTTCCCTGGACCGGGAATCGAACCATGGACCTTTGATTCCCGGTCCAGGGGAATTTTTTCTCATGGCAATTCTTGTATATTTCACCGCCGTTCACGCGGCAGGGTTTGAAATATTACACATACTGCTTTGCGCGGCTTTAGCACAGGTTTGAGGCTTCTTGGTAGTCCTTTCTCCCTCGCGTTGCCATCCTTGATGGACCGCGAGGGCCTAACACCTAGTACCATGAGCCTCGGTATAATTGCCATGAGAATTAAAGAACCTGTATAGCGTAGTGGTCTGCGCAGTGGCCCGGAAAGCCAAAGGCCCGTGGTTCGATTCCCGGTCCAGGGGAATTTCTTCTCATGGCAATTCTTGTAAGATCTGTGGGGTTTCACAACGGGTGAGGTTTTTCTTATCTCCTTCCAACGTTTCGGCGATCGGCGATAGCTAATAGTTTCCCGAATCCAATTCGAGAATCGATGTAGCCCGGTCGATGAACCTTGAAAGTGGCCGAAAAGAGGAAAACATCAGTCGCTTGTTCGTTTAGCCTCAAATCGCGTAATGCAAATACTTGTACAATGCCTTCTTATCAATCCACTAAAACTCCTTTGGGGTAAGTGAGGATCATGACCTCCCCTACAAATGAATTTTTTTACATTCATCATCAAGTAATCGAAAACTGTGACACATAGCGAAGCAATGCAAGAATATGAATTTCATATTGATAAACTTGATACAAAATTGAAAAATGGAAGTTGTATGTTATGAATTACAGAGGTTGTCAGAAAGGGGATTTTTGAAAAATCTTAGTACAATCGTATTTAGTTAACGGTTTAAGTGAAATTAACTTAATGTGTAATTTATTTATTAGACTATAATGATTGGGCAGCAATGTCTGCGCTGAAAATTTTATCCTGCGGTTTCGAATAGTTCTACATCTACATAATACTCCGCAAGCTGCGTGGCAGGGGGCATTAGGATACCAGCCATATACCCATAAAAAATGAAGTGCTCTAACGAAGTTGGGACTAGCGTTTATTAAAGTCCTTTATGGTTCGGGGAAAAAACGAATTCCCATATCTATCCGTTCGGCAAAACATCCCTCTTAATTTATCGGTTCTATGGACCTGGAAATACAGTGTGGCTCTAACATTATGTACTCTATGGCGCTCTTTAAGATATCAATTCTCAATTGTTCAAGCAATCTAAGCCTAGCGCGCAGAATATATCCGTATCGTGAAAAAAACGCAACGGTAGACATTTGCTGAATCTAAATTTCGTTTTTTCTGAGGCATCCTTTCTACGGCCCTTTTGATAGTTTGGGTGGACGGGTTAAAATCACAGAGCACCGTCCGCTAAACCATCCGTTCGTGCACTCGATGAGGGGATGGGGAGAGTTTTCACCGTCACGTGACTGCACTCCATCTGTTCCGCTTCCTTGACCCTGAAAATTGGCTGCCGACTCGCGGTGCTCGATGGGAAGGGTACGTGGAATATGCGGGAATTATTATTAGGGGGGAATGTCGGTCGACGCTCCCGGTCCCTACGACCCCTCCAATTTTGCATCCAATGTGCGGGGATAAATGAATTGGGTACTCTTGTCTGTGAGACAAAAGACAGCGGAAGAGTCAAGGGGTTTGTTGGGTTAGGGGTTCCAACCCCCGGCGCAGCCGCCGACTGGGACGACTCGCGTGTCTAGTTGGCTCACTGCGCGGTAAAATGATTCGAAGCCTCGCCGACTAATAGCCATAGCGGAGAGTCAATTTCCTCATGAAAATGATGGTTCTACATGAACCCAGATGTTTTCTTATGTTACGCCAAATAAAGTAGTTCTTCCGTGAAATAGCTGTTGGGCAGTATCAAACTCTACATTTTTTTTGCCATTCAAACCTTGAAAAATTTTTGCATGCTTCATTTTTTGATACCAGGTAGTCCACGTAATACCATATAGCTGTTTTAATTTCGTGCTCAGTCGATCATTTTTCTCGAATTGAAAAAATATTCATCCATAATAACTGAATTATATATGTATTTGCGGTAAGGCTGCTAAGAATTTTACTCATCGTATTGAACGTTATAAACCTTGGCAGCACGTGCAGGTTTGATTATTAATCGGATGTCATCAGCGCTTTATTTCTTCCATATTTTATAATTATCCGTATTAATTGTCAATTTATGGTCGTTCATGGGTTGCTTTAGGTGGTGACTTTGCTAAACTGAAATCATTAATTGATTGTATGAGGAATCAGTAGCAGTGATAGCTTTATTTCCGTACGTACCAAGTAATATTTCCTTTAAAAATGTCTATCTGTTATGAAAACGAGAGCTCAAAATGGAAGTTTGCCTTGAATTGATTGCAAGCTAACTTAGTAGGGCTTCTCATGTTTAAATAAATATAATAATAACGTAGTCTATTCCATCCTGTTTTATACGGTAAACACCTTACCGGTTTCAGCACTTGTGTCATTTTCAACAGAAGATATAAACTTTCATCTCATGGTGATTGATGGTGGAAGGTTTTGAAGAGAGAATGCACTGCTGTTGAGGAAGACTTGGCGTATGGAGGTCAGAGGTGAGTCTAAGGAATCCGGATGCACGTGGCCGAATATTTTCTAGGAGGGATAAAAGGACTTGGTCTGTAGGAAAATGATACATAGGTGTCGGTTCATTTAATACTTGTATCTCGAAAAGAAACGCATGCGTCATTATTTAAAAATTCTAAATTTAATACAGGGTGGCATCTTGTCAACCGCATGAAAATATCCTCTTTTAAAGAAGAGATATAGTAAATATTACATAAATAATTTTCTAAAAAGAGTTTGTCGTTATTATCCAAAACATTCTGCTTCTCTTGTTAGTGTAAAGTGACAGGAAGCATTCAGGGTCCTTAGAACTTCACGCCATTGTTATTCCTTACTCCAACAACCCTCATTCCTCTCTTTTCAAGCTTCTCCCACCAGGTACACATAAATGTATTAGATACTCGCCATGGGAGAAAAAGTTGTATTACGTGCTGAAAATGACACCTGGTGACTGATACCGGTTAGACGTTAAACCAAATAAAGCTGTGTGGAAGAGTCAAAGTTATTTGTACATTAAATTGACCATGAGCAAGTCGCATATAGTTAACTTGCAAGGAATGCGAAATATTCCTTACAACTTTCATTGTGACCTCTCGTTTACTGTAAAAGATAGAAATTTTGAAACGGAAGCAATGCTCTTTGATCTATTAAATGATCAATCAACGGTACTAGTTAAACAAATTCATCACCTAAAGCAACCTGTAAATGATCTGAATGCATCTACCTTGAAGTTTCGGAATAATTATTTGGCCACACTGTTGGATTTCCACTCCGAGGGCTCGGATTCGAACCCTGGCGGTAAATGATCATATATTGGCCATAAAGAAGAATAATTTTAAAATATAGCAGCCCTAACGAACTAACTATATAAATTGCGTGTTGTATTAAATTTAATCCGTTATCTTATTTCAGCTGTCCTAATGTCGCCGCTCACGCGTTGAAAAAAGTGGGAATATGAACCAATAAAAATTGCGGACAGGGCGTACTTTCAAGCTTAACTTTGAAGAGCCTCATGGCGATTAATAGGAACAAAATCACACCGTGAAGTTCATAGAAATTTATTTCGCCGACCCGAGTAGACCTGACTGCTAGAGTTTAAACCAAAGTCGGTTAAATAAATTCCCGCTGAATTGCACAACGTGATTTAATTATATATTTTGTGGATAGCTTTGAAATATTACCAGTTAGATGTTTCACAATAGATGTTCATACAGGAGAAGATTAGGCTTACCTTGTAGGAGAAGTCTCGATTGAAAATTATGTTCATGGAATAATCATAATGACTGCATCCACCCTGAAGTTTCGGAATTCGTATTTGGCTACACTGTTGGATTTACACTCCGAGGGCTCGGATTCGAATCCTGGCGGTGGCGGAGATTTTTCGGAGACTAGCTGATTCCTGATAGAGTCAGTTGGATAAGACTTTAGTCCGTTGTTTCCTTAGCTTCTTTCTTTAATAGCAGGCTAATGCTGACTCAGGATTTATTTCTGCCCTTCATTCTTTCGTGGAGCACATCGATGGCAAAGTTCTAACAACATGTATCTCAAAATTTGGCCGCTCTGAGTTAATGCTGCTAATACTGTAAATAAAAAATAAAATTAAAACAAAAAACGACTCTTTGTTTGCAGATATATGCTTCCTTTTCAGTTTTATGTATTTTTGGTATTTAGTTTCAGTGAAAATTAGACACAATCAAAAAAATAAATCGTTTTTTTGGTCTCCTGAAACACTGTTAATTTTTAGATACGTGTTGTTAGAACTTAGCCATCGATATGCCTTCATTGTTGGTTGCTTGTATCAAGTACCATCCTCTATATTATTTCTACTGTATAGATACCTTTTTCTCAACTTGTACGAACCAAACTCTACAAATGAGGTACCAAAATGCACAGAATCTATCAGAGAACATGCGACGACATACCTTACCTCCTAAATATTGCTATTGTTTCCTAAAATTGGTTTTAAAAAATTAAAAAAAAAAATCGAATAAAAAAATAACAATCGATTCCGGCAAGATTGTCCTCATCCCAAGAATACAGTTAACGCCGTCGGATCCTACCATGCCTTTTAATTTGACTCGCAGACAATTTCTCATTAAGGCTTCCTATGCGATGACTATTAACAAGGCTCAGGGTCAGACTTTGCAAAGAGCCGGCTTATTCCTGCCTGACCCCGTATTCTCTCATGGCCAACTTTATGTAGCATTCTCTAGGGTAAGATCTTTTGAAAATATTTTTGTAAATATTAAGGAAAACTCTAAACAAGTATTAACAGAGGATAGTGTAATTACTGCCAATGTTGTGTTTAAAGAGTTCCTCTGACCTCAATTTGTACATGAACATTCCATTTAAATTTGTACATAAGACCCTGCCTTGTTTTCTACATTTTAAAATTAGAAACGCGCCTATCCCTGTGTGGAACTGCATTGAAAAGAGCGGGGGAAGCCCGCAGGGAGCGGGCGCATCGCGCTCGTATTATATATTTGTGTACCCTCTCTTTTTTTCTAATATTTTAGGTAGTCCCTAGGAGAAAATTATTTTGCTAACACAATGATGCCTGCTGCCCAGTCTAACCTCCAGCGCTGATTTCCACGGCTCTTATTTTCCTAATATTTGAAGGAGGGTTGTTCCGCATCTCTTCGTTTTTGACCGCCTTGCCAGCAGTCAGTACGTGCGCATTCCACCCGCGCCAGAAATACTTTCGCTTTGAAGGGTCCTTTAAATAGTGCTCTCAACGCAGGAATAACTCGCCTCCACTCCTCCCTCCAATATTCCCCTCTCCTCCTCGGCCTTCTCGTTTTCCGTTACAGCCCTTGCCTCTTATGACCACCTCCACGCAATGGGCAAAAGTTCCATGAGAAATGAGAGGTTTGCGAATAGTGTGGAATGGATGGTGAAGTCCGTCCGTGTAAGTCGTAGAATTCAGCTCTTTAAATTTCTTTTAATATATTGAACGGCCAGCGGTATTGAAAATGACGATAGCAAGAAGAATATTCTGCTTTTCATAAGACGCTGAACAAGTATTAACAGAGGATAGTGTAATTACTGCCAATGTTGTGTTTAAAGAGGTCCTCTGACCTCAATTCGTGCATGAATATTTCAATTAAATTTGTACATATGACCCTGCCTTATTTTTCTACATTTTAAAATTAGAAACTCGCCTATCCCTCTGTGGACCTGCATTGAAAAGAGCGGGGGAAGCCAAATCCTCCTCTCCAGAACATGGTCGAATTTCGAGTGTCAGTTCATATTTGCGTGTGTTTTTTAAACATTTTTAAATTAATTTCAACATATTCAGGCTTCAATTGGTGGAAGTTAGACATATCTAAATGAATAAAAGATTGTAGCAATTTTCCAAAAATGTTTTACTGCGTTAATACATTTTTAAGTATATGGATTTGGCTTAAGTAGGAGCTAAAAAATTTTTCAAAGGTTAATGCGCTTAAGAAATATCTTTTGATCCGAGTGTTTTCATTATTATGCCCAAAGTTTGAGGTTGTAGATTACCATACCCAAATATAGTGTATGCATGCCTATTTTTTGAAGTTATGCAATTCCATGTAATTAGGTTATATGGATGTAAGCACACCGCTGTCTCGATTCTTTAGCCACGTGAATCACTCCTATCTAAGCTCAAAACTGTGCTTGGATCGTTGCATCATTTTTTGGTATCAGGCAAAGGTTTTTATAGCAACTTATTTCTGGAAGCAACGGCAGGGTCCTCACGAAGTTATAGGGCTCTAAATGTCCTTGCTTCTGTGTATCATGTTATCTATCATTAAATTTTATCACTTTTATTTTTTCCAAATGCGATCGTATATTGAACGAATGAAGTATTAAAACTAGATGGAGAGGAATGGCATAGAAAAGACACGTAGACGAGTTATTTGATTAAGCAGTTTGAACAGTTGAAACAGATAGTTAAAAATGCTTGTGAATAAAGTACATTTGTTACCCCGAGTCCGAACTTAAAACCACTAGCAAATCAGATCAAACGTGTGGTTTACTGCAGTATGCTTATGGGCGGAAATGAAGATTATTTTTGAAAGATTTAGTAACATACGGAGGGATTTGTTTTGAAAAATTTCGTTCATTTTGAATGGATTTTTTGCTGAAATTTAGCAGGTGGAAAAAAATTGTCGGGCGAATAAAACTAAATTGAAGTTTTGTTCTAGAACAACGGGAAAGTGAGGAATGAGAATGAAGAAATCGCTTGTCATCCTGATAATACTTTAGAGGTGGATTATTTTGTATGATTATTGAAAGTTAACTTCCTGCCTTAATGGACTCCGAGAAATTTGTGAGAGAATGCTCTTGGTTTTCTTGTTTTTTATAAGTGGTGTCTTTTGTGATAGAAATTGCTGTCTGCGTGAAAAGAGTATTGGCGCACGTTTTTTAACATTTTTTTTGTACAGTAGATTCCGGTTAATTGGGACACATCGGGACAGGCACACTTTGCCCCAATTAAGCGGCTGCCCCAATTAAGCGAACTATCCCATACATGTACATAAACAAACTTTGAAATGATAGAAAGAAGACTAAAGAATGGTTATAATGCAAACAATGTTTATTAAACTATTAACTTGTTTAATATATCAGCGAGATTAGTTAATTTATTAGCATTTTTAAGAATGATAGTAATCTTAGTTGAAAACATTTATCACAGTCTCAGGCGATGCTGGATGAATGTCATTTACTAACTCCTATTGAAGAAAAATTCACGATTAATTAGATAATAATATGTGATTCCTTAAATTCCTAAACATGCAAGTACTTTCATTTCAAATCGTATCTCCTCGTCCAAGGAATTTTTTCTAATGTTCTCTGCAGCATTCTCGTCATCCTTGTCGTACGACCCAAGTCGGCACAGAAATCCAATGACGACCTTGGGCTATCTTCATTGCCTTTCACATGAAGAAGAGTCGTAAACCCTCAATGAACCTCCTTGCATCCAGAGGTATCACTTAGCTACGTTCAGGTGCGATTTCATCTCCATCACCATCCTCACCTTCAGCTTCACTGTTGCCTGTGTAATATGGTTTCAGCAATATCAAGTTCACAGTTTTCATTGGTCCAAATTGCAGTGAATATTATCGAGCTCTTCATGGCTTGTTATGTGGCACAGTTTGGAGTTGAATACATTTTCAGATTCTGCTGTAATGTTGTACACTGCACTGAAACTTTAGAAATCGCAATGAAAAAACAATTTTGAATTTTTTTGACATTTGACATCAGGCCAGCTTTAGCCAGAAACAATATTGCTTGCTGAATGTTCACCTTTGAGCTTAGCACGTTGGCGGTGGATGATGATATCAGAAGGTTATCTTCTATAGATTCTAGAATATTATCTACTTATTTCCCACGGTAAAGTGTTCACAAATTTTTAATGATTCCCATATCCATTGGTTGCTCCAAGGACGTTATGTTTCCAAGCAGAAATTCCAACTGGTAATTTTTTAACACACATTTTGGCAATTAGCATGTGCCATACAATTGTCAAGTACAAGAAGAACCTTTCTGATTTCCATGCTAATTCTATATCCCCACTGGTCAATCATTGCGTAAAGAGGCTCACTGTCATCGCTACCTTGCTATTGGCTTGGTACTCTGATGGTTAACTGCTTATAAAGCAATAGCACTTTCCAGAATTGCCAAAAGAGTTTTTCGTCAGTTCCCGAAACATTTAAACAATATTAAACAGTGATGCGATCCAACGATTTTTTTAAGCCCGTTGGTCTTACATGACTGCAATAAAAAGAGTCATTTGGTGTTGCTCGGTATTACAGTCCCGTTTCATTGGCATTGTAAATGCCATCAGCGCAAAAATTCACGAGTAACTTGGGCAGTTTGTTCAATTTCCAATCGTCTGCACTCACAGCATCAGCACTTTTTTCTCCGTTAGCTCTCTTGAATTTTATTTCGTTTCTGGTCTTCCATCGAGATGCCAACCATCTGTTGCCTTAAAATGGTCATGACTAAGTTTCAAAGCTAGTTCCTCCGACTTCTTATTTAACATTGGACCGCTTACACAAATCCCTCGATCGCTTACAATGGAATACCATTGATTTAAATCGTCCTCAACATCTGGATCCTTGCGTTGACGCTTGCGTTTCATAGACGATGCTTGCTTTCCTTTTTGACTCCATTCCTCTCTTAGTTTATCCTGTTGCTTCAATAAATGAGCTATCGTCAATGTCGGCATCCCGGTAATCTCGGCCAAACGGAGATGACTGGATTGAGGATAATCTTTATTTTTGTCGAGTATAGCAAATTTTAGCGAGTAAAAGGTCTTAAAGCGGCATATTATTCAAGAAATGGAGCGTCACTGAATCTCAGAACTAAAACAATATCACTTATCCTAGGTTCACTTAGATCGTAGAGCACGAGATAAATCCCACCAAATATGCGCACCATTTAAACTGGTTTTAGACTGCTAGTTCACAGATGACTAGGTACAAGTGAAGAGAAAAATGTCTTTTGTGCATGCATAGACTACTGGGAGAGTGATGGGGAAAAGAGAAAGGAACGAAGAAACTTAATTCTCCAATAGTGACTACTCAGTTGTGTAGAGGAAAAGGAATTAAAAGGATAGATTTCATGAGTAAGTTGAATTTTGTTCAACATGCTGCAAAAAAATCTCTTTGCAAGCGAAATTGTTCGCCTCGTACCGTCTCCTCTGTTCAATATCAGCCTGTAATTCCTAGAAATTGGCCCGTACTCGCTCTTACACCCTCACCACGGGTGTCATCAGTTCTTTCTAACTATCCCGGGCTCATTCTACCACCTATAGCCTGCCACAGGAGTCCTCTCCTCTTGAACACATCACTACGTTGAATGAGGTCTCATGGTCGGGAAACGGAATCCGATTCCTCACACGGATGATATAAGAACAAGAGTTTTAAGATTAAGGCAGAATAGGTACACTTGAGAAGAATAAGACTAAATTAAAGAAGGAAAATATAAAAAACAGTATTCTGATACGAAAAAATTTTAATTTCGTCGCGAGCATAGAGTCAATGTCGCCGACTCATGGCCCAATAAAGCGGCATGCTGTCCCAATTAAGCGGAGAAAACTCTGGGATATTCTTCAATTGGATTCGGTTCTTCAATATTTGCCCCAATTAAGCGGCTGCCCCAAGTAACCGGTGGACCCATTAACCGGAATCTATACTGTATTTTCCAGTGTTTGTCCAAGGGTGAATGAATTTTAAGTGAGTATTGAGTTGTTTTTTTTCATGCCTCCTCTCCATAACATCTCTGCGATTACACTATTGTCAGCGCACATGTGTAAAGTGGTGTTCGGTGTGCACGGCATGTCATTTGCGAAGAGCATAGAGGTTAACAGACTAAATGAACCTTGCAGGACGCCTTATTCCATCAGCCGCAAAGTGTTTTGGCTTCAGCGACTCGTACTTTTCGCTAGTACAAATACTGCTGGATGAAAAAACGTCAGAGGGAGGGAATTTGAGTTGGTCGAGTTTATAGATGAGTCTTCTGTGCCGTATTTTATAAAACGCTAGCGCGATTTTATCCACCAGACGAAGATCTGATGGAGAGCGGATATTTTTAATCTAAATCCTAGATGATCAGCCAGTAAAAATTTACTATCGGCGGAAAAAGATTAAAAGTCGGTACAAAACAAGACTTTCAAGACCTTTAGTAGTGTTAGTAAAAATGGAGGTATAATTAGAATTTGTAGGGAATTTTTGGTATTTGTATGGCTCTGAATCCGGTTTGATTTTAGCTAGCTTCTGATCTCCAAGGAATTACGGAGGTAACTGGTTTAGAAGATCGCAAATAAGAAAAAGGCGATTGAACATCGGCTGAAAAATCTCAACTGCATATGTGAGACCTTATTTAGGCCGGGAGCTTTTTTGAAAGAGAATTTTGCAAACAGCGGAAGGATTGGAGATTGGTAAAGCTGGAAAAATAGGCTGCAGATTGCCGAAAAAAGTTTATTGTTTGATCAATGGGTGATTAAGAAGTATTGAGAGATTTTTTGTGAATGTTCAACATACGTTTAGACTTTTCAACTGAACAAAAAAAAACTCTGGAATCGGTAGCTGAATTAATAAAAAGCAGGTTAATTAGTTTTTTTCCGGATCGTTTGAATAATTTTATTTAACGTCAAAAGGGCTCAGTATTTAAGAAAGCAGGATTTATAAAAATTCGCTTGGAAAAACGATTTTCCCAGCTTGTATTGTGAATTTTGCGGGCATCTGTTTTCGTGTGATCGGAATAGCAGTTATAATTACTTTATTCAGGTTATTCCAGCGCGAATTTCGCCACTCTCTACGTGTGTCATTTGAAGGATTGATGAGCATGACCAAGAACTCGGAAAATTTTTCATATTTTTGGGAGCGGTGAGGTTATGCGTGAATGGCACTCTCCTGCGCAAGGAGTAATGCGGCGGTGACTGATTCGGTGCTTCCATTTACGTTGACGCGAGCTGGAATTGAAATTTTTTGAATGGAAGAAAGTGAATGATCGATAAAGTCGACAAATTTATCCTGATCGGTAATATGAATTAAGACGGCAATACAGGCTGGGTATTTAAGGGAATAGAAAATTTTAGCGGTAGGTGATCGAAAGTATAGGAGTAAGGGACTAGGGGAGTAAATTG
Source organism: Ischnura elegans (assembly GCF_921293095.1). Lineage (NCBI taxonomy): Eukaryota > Metazoa > Arthropoda > Insecta > Odonata > Coenagrionidae > Ischnura > Ischnura elegans. The sequence goes on from NC_060256.1 coordinate 17,291,999, forward strand.
AATAGGAATGTTTTGGGAAAGGCCAAAATCACTTACGACGCATGATCGGGTATCGTAATGAGTCGGATTCAGTGGACCTAAAGTGAAAAACGGTCTACTTTTTTTTTAAATAAAAAAGTTTCACCGTATTTTTCGGTCACATTGCTATTTCAGCCTGGATTCAGCCAAGCCAGTCATCGACGTTTATGCCGTTAGGATGATAGGGAAACAGACGATCTAGATCATCCCTGGAAATATACTTTATAACAATTTGATAAATAGTGAAAATATTTTAGGTAGCGGTTTTTGTGAGGATCTAAACATCGAGAGCTTCAATTTTGTCGATCATCTGAGAGTTAAAAAAGTTGCTTTTAAGGACAAGAACTATAACTTCTTTGCCTCAAATTATGTGGTCCAGTCTGTAAATTTTATTTCTTTGAGAGTTGTAAGGGTGGTTTGAATTCCAATACCTTTCTTGATGCAATATGTTGTCCATGCGTTGTTTTGTTGGATTAGATACGGTAGGTGAGGTGAGAAGTAGGTTGGGGTTGGTGGCTTTGGATTGTGGAAAGGGGACCTCTACTATGTTATGAACAGAGGTCAACGTGGCCTTTTACTTCGGCCCCAGTCGGCTTTGATCTTTCTGCCCCTCTTTTGTGGCAACTCCCACTGCCCTTCAGAGCCCACACCCTTGAGGACAGCCCTTCGTTTCCCTCGCAAACCGAGGTGAAGATATCCTCATACACCCCAGGTACGCTCGTTTATCATCATAACTGCCATAAACCTTCTTTCCAACCCCTGGCCATCACTTTAGATAGATGCTATCTGTAGGTTATCTATCTATGTGATATATAGAAGTGATGCGTTGTTTATCTAGTTATTATTTGCTCTCTACAATATAATTGCAGATAGACCGTCTTTAAGGCCTTTTTACCGATTTGCAGCTTAGATTATAGTATTTATTTGGCTCCAAAAGCATGGAAGCGTTGTGGTAATGAACAAATAATCTGGCTAGTAGGCGTTGTTTAAATTAAAAGAACATGTAGGTGGCATTGATTTTCACCGGTCAAAAACAGCGCATTTAAGGCTTTACAGCGGGGTAATCTAACTAGTAGCATCATAGAAAGATATAAAAAAATCCATACCCTAGAAAGGAGGAACCTATCCAGGCGGAACTCGAACCCGCAACATTCGGTTTGAAAGCCGCCGCCAACGAGACCGGCTTATCTTTCCATAAGTCGTACTTTGGCTCTTTGGCTATTGCAACAAAAAACAATGGTCTAAACACATTTTTTATGCTTGTTAACCTTTAGTCCCTACCGCACCTATGATAATACATTGAAAAGTCAATCAAATATGCGCACGCAAATTGGACTATTACATCGCCTCCCTTTTCTCCACGTTATTCGCCATTGTTACCCCCCTTGCCTCTTCCTCCAATCCCCCCCCCTGTAATTTTGCATCCTACCTCTTCATTCTACCCTCCACAAACGTATATCATCGTTATCTTCCTCGATTTCCTTCCCTTTTAGCAACTATAGTTCCCATTTTTCCCGCCCTTCGCCACCATTTGCTCGCCGCCTCCCTCAGAAAAAGGTCCGCTTTATTTGAGCGATGGTGTGCCTCCCTTAACCACTAATTTCTTTTCCCCCTGTCCCTTTCTAATTGTTAGATATAGCCTCAACCCCCAGATGTAATTTTCAGCTTGCTGGAGGCTATTACTTTGGCGCACTTTGTTTTCTAAAAGCGTAGTATTTTGTTGGTTTATCCCGTAATAGTTTCGTCACTCAAGCAATTTAGGTAAACCATTGTTTGTAGCGCTCTCTGCACGTAAAAAAAGAAATGCTATATCGTTGGTTCAAGTTATTTCCCTTAAACTGCCTCCTTTGGTCGTTACTGTTGGGGAAACCAGAGTTTTTAATTCATTATATATTCCTCGCATTATGTATAATAAAGGAAAGATATTTTTTAGGCTGGTTAAGGACGAACGCTTGTGTATATATTCATAATGTGTTAGCTTCTACGTGTGCTTACCACCTTTCGTTTTGGTGTACAGATGGTGAATATCTGGTGAACTCACGGTCATCTTCCTACACATAGTGTGTTGATTAATTTAATTATAAGTTCCTTACTTAGAACGTGTCACTTAGCCTTTCAAGTAAACCGTATTCGTGGTATCATCTGAAACGTGGCACAAAAGGAATTATTGTATGCGAAATAAATGAAGTTTAACAGTAGATTTGATTGAAGCTGATATATTTTTTTACTTTTTAAAGTTAATTGCCAGTATACCGTGTATAAACTTATGGGATGGTTTTGAAGTCGATAAAAATTCAAAATAGTCAATCAGTCTTATTGGCAACGGATTCCATTCTCTCGTAGGGCTCAATTGTCGTTGCATAAATAGGCAATGGTCAACATCTGTTTTGTTTGCGTGAAAAACCGAGCTGGGAATGTTTCTTGGGAATCGTGACCAGATATTATTCAAAGAATTCTATGATGAATACACTATTACAAGTAAAAAAATTTTGTCTTTGCATAGGCTTGAGTTCGATGAACCTAAAACCTTGCACGAACGAATTTTTTATTGCGATTAATATTTTGGACGCGCTTAACTTGGGGTAACCAGCTGTAGGTCCAGGTCATTAAGATTTCAGCATAGTATTCCTTTAGACCTTTGCCTCCCTATCGCAAAGAATGAGAGAGTCATTGGAATTTTCGTTTTTAGGTGTGCCTATCACCCTTAAAACTCTTGTTATTTTAATGACCCCTCTACTCGATAACCTTCTCTTCACCTTTTCCATTCTGCCTGGATCTTCCCTCAATAACGCTTCCCCCACACTTCTTCCCGGCAATATCACCATCTATCCTCCCATTCCATCACCAAATACACTGTCACTCCTCCCCTTCTGTCCTCCGTGGCAACGGGGTGGCATTCTGCTCTTAATATCCTCCCACACTCCAGCGTCGCCGTTATTAACCTCTTAACGATCTTTAAAACCCGTCCTTTCAGGTCTTTAAAAGTTCTATATGTCCTCACAATCCGTTCCCTTTCTTATCTCGTAACTCTTCTATCATTCGCTCCTCCATTTTTCTATACTATCCTCATTGTAACGCCGTATGACCACGTGATAATATACCTGTAACTTCATGAAAACGTTGGAATGACCACAGCCGTTAACGGAGTATGCTGAGGGCTACAAATACCTGAAGAAATGGGTCATACGTGTCTAGAACTGGATATGTCTAATTGATGAACTTAATTGCAGAAAATAACGGATTTGCCGTGGTAAAACGGTGCAAATAACGCTTTCAAATTTCTCAATGTTGATCTTTGCGTTACAAAATAGCCATTTTTTTCGTATTCGTGAATATGTCCGTGTGATCTGGATTTACTCTATTAACTCTTCAGTGATTTTTGTCCTTGGTGCTTCCTTTGCATAATTCGACGGTTGGTTCTATTTTTCATGCGTCATAAATTAAGAGATATTATCCTTGGGATAGCATTTGAATGCATCTTTTTGGGATTAAACATAAAAAAGACACTCATCTTTTTCTTCTGAGCATTGGTTATATGCATTTTTTTAATGTAGTTTCCTAAATGACAACAGCGTAAATTCCAATAACTTAGAGGATAAATGTACATTATATACTAAGGTGAGTTGAAAATGTAGGTTTAAAAGCACCGCAGGAACATAGCTAACACACCTAACCGGCAATCTGGAGATCCGGGTTCGAATACCGGCTAAGTCAAATATTTTTTCATGGCGAACTTCATCCGTTGATGTAGGTTTAAGTTGTTGCATTTTTTTTATTTTGGGAGCAATATATTAAATTGTATTCATAAGTATTTACTGTTATTTTCTACATTCTTGATTATCCTATATATCAGCGGCAATATGCACTTATGGTGCACTTAATGCATGTTTTTTGCTTTGATTTTCTTTGTATGCCAACGTTTGCGAAAAAATTGAAATTGCGGACAAGCCTTCATGATTCGAATTAGTTCACATTTTGACGAGCCACTACAGATTCCTAATCGCAGTTAGATAACTTTATGCCAAAGGAAGATTTAGTTTCATGCTATAATATGATCTATATATTTAACATCTCGCACCTCTGCTACAACTGTTATTTTTATTAAACAAAAAAGTATAATGTTAAAATTACCAGTACTTATAACCCATTTTCGGTTGTGAGGAATGAACTTTAAATGCTGAGCATTTCGCAGTATAGCACACGAAATTGGCTTGCATCGATCTAGCTAAAATCAAAAACCAAAATGATGATGTTGACCTTTAAATTAATTCATCATTTCTATCATAAGTTTATATTTAAACTTTCCTGGCAAAATCAATCGTATTTTACTATTGATGTTGACATTTTCTACGCTTCTTTTATCATAGACAAAGGAATTGTTCCGTTTGATACACAAACACTGATGTTGATATTTAATGAGAACGCTTATATAATGTTGCCAGGGAGTTGTTGATGGAGGGAGTGGGGGATTGTTGGAGAAAAAATAAAGGAGAAATTTGTTTGGAGGAGTGAAACAATAAAAAACTGTAATTTGAAGAATGGTTCTAAGAGTTTTTCTGGAGTCGTCAGACGATAAGGTATAGTTATGAACTTTCATAGCTTTCTGAAAACTTAATATTGTAGATATTTTTTTTCAAATAAGGAATGCGGTCATTGATACACTGAGGAAGTTTACCATTATTCTTAATTAGAGAAAATATGTTTTGGATGAATAAAATGTAAATTTGTTTTTCCAAAGAATTTTTATTAAAACACGACCATTGTTACGACATTTAACGCCATCTTCTGGTGAGACGATGACATAAATAATAAATTCTGTGGAAAAACAAAGTTAAATTTTATACATCCAAATTTTTCACCAAATTCTACAAAGTATCGCCAGAAACCATCAACCTTAGAAAAGATGTTGCTGGCAGTAACGATTTTGGTATGATTTTTTTCTACAATCTACATCTAAATGCTCCCGATTGAAGAAATAGCATGGCGAGTGTAGTCTTCTTTCCCTTGAATCGAGAGAAAGGTGTAATTGACACCGAATATCGGCAGCCAGAAGGCGTGACGTTCACCGAAATATCCTCTCGACCCTCTGTGCTCCTCAATCACATCGCTTGCACTGGAGGGGTTCATGACCTTGCAATCAATGCCTCTCCATTTGAGTAACGCTCCAATCTGCCTCATTAATGCCTCGTGGCTTTGATATCTTTTGCTCAGCCTCGCTCCTAGGGGACCTCCCTCGTCTTAACCCTTGCGTCGCTTTTAAAGGGCCTCACCTTTGCTCGCTCCCTTTTCCGTCGCGACCTTAAGCCTTTTCCCTTGATTCTCGGAGCATTAACCACCACTCCCTTTATCCTTCCGCTACTCTGCTGCTCTTTCTCTCGTCCTCCCTACCTTTCGTAGTGAATCAAGTCCTTCCCCTATTATATAATTAATAATTAATACTAATAATTAATGATTAACTTATTTATTGCTCTAGGAGTTTTAACTCCTTTGGAACATAGAAATTGTTAAAGTGGCGAGCAGTACAATTAACATAGTGAACTGGAATTAACATAGTAAAAGTGGAAAAAAAATTATTTTTCTAACAGAAAAAAGAGCATTAAAAATACCAAGAAATAAATAACACAACCTTAAAAAAGGAAATTTATCTTAAAAAATGAAACAAGAACTAGATTACTACTTCTAACAAAACAATAGGTATTAATCACATCAATGAGGAGATAAATAATTATTAAATTACATGATCAGTGTTCATGGCTAGCAAGAAAGTAGGTGGGTGACATATATACGCATAATCCATGAGAATTCGCGTGGAAATATCCTGCATTAACAGTTCTTGAGAAAGTAATTACCATTTTTCTCATTGCTATTCTATCTAATTAGTGTATTTGGGAGAATATAATTACAAATACTCGCCTAGCTACCTCAAATGGCAGTAAAGTCTGCCGCCTTGTACACACGCCGCAAGCCACGTCGATGTTGGATTTTTATGACATCATGAAAGACCATTAGATATTTTATTACTCTATTTTAATGTGTGTTAAAACAGCACTGAAAAATAGTCAAGGGCGGCAGAAGCAAATTATGGGCAAAGTTTTTCCCTTATTGCCCTCAACTTCACTAACAATATACACCTTCAATAAAATATGTATATTTTTGATTTTTTTAGTGATTATTACATTTCATTATACTTCTAATAACTTTCGTTATTTATAATATTTGAATTAATGCTCAATATTTACCAAAGACAATGGGAAGGTGTTACATTTATTACGAAATTACAATGTATTTTTTTGAGGAAAACCTTAACTCCTTATTCTTTAGGCCTTTTAACGCTCAGAAGGAAGATTAAAATGCTATTACGATATTTTATTCGCACAAAAGAATATCCCACCGATAAGACGTTATAATTTGAAATATAGTCGAAGCATATTTATTAATAGAAGAACGCGAGTTGCGACATATTTGTGGTGCTACAACATAAGCATTTCTGTGAGAGGGACGACGTGCAAGTTGATGAAGAGGGCGATAAACGATAAGAACGCAAGCACTTGTCGCGATACTGTCGCGATTAAATTGGAAAATTAACAGAGGGAATATTATGGATATCGAGAGACGAAATAGGAACACAGTACCTGCTTTTCTAAGGAACGAGACTGCTCCGTATCATGAGATGATTAAAAAAAGGCATCGACTCGTTCCCAATGTAAAACAATAATAATCTCAATTTGAAATACAATTACGCATGGTTGGTACAAACAAATGAAAGAAGTAGCCTAGCCGTTGACTCCAGCATGGACTATATAAGTTTTTATTTACCTGTTTTCATTTCATACCCATAGTAACTGATGCCGTAAAGCAGGGCGCAAAAGGTTTATACTTTTGCTATTTATAATCATTAACCATATGTCTGGCAGAGTTGACAAATACGTTTATCAATATTAACGCAGAATCTGCGTAGTGTAGCTAAGGAAATTAATTCATAACACCAGAAAACGTAATACCCGTAATTTATTTTAAAATAGCACTAAACTTGAGAAAAAAGTATCGCTGTTTACTGAAATGGGGTATGTAGATGGTGCCATTGCGTTATGTCTACAGATTCATCCTTTGAAAGTTTCTATAAATATCGTATAATTAAACCCACGTAGGCGAATTATCTAGTAAGTAGATATATTTTTCAGGGTTCTTTCTGGCGATCTTAATGATATATTAACGAGTGCGCCCTCAGCATTGCCATATCTTCATGTTCTAAAGTCGGTGACTGTGTCTTAACAGCGGCTTCAAAGCATAACACATTCCTCACAGATAATCTACAACGGAAATAAGCTTGAATATTATAGGAATATCTATTGTCAGCTGACGTATCGTCAGCGAACTTTCAGCATGGCCTTCCAATTTCGTGGCCTTTAAATGCTGATTTTTTTCAGGGCATACTTTTAGCCTACAATAGACTATCTAGTAGATGTAAAACTTGAAATTATGGTGAAATAAGACTTATAAATCTAATTAACAACAATTTTGTTTGGCCATATACAGAAGTGATTAACGACTTGCATCGTAGAGGCCTCGGGGAATTTCTTATAGTGAATAATATCCATACAGTTTTGGGCTCATTTAACTTATTCTCTTCCGCTTATTTTGTCTCCACTTAGTTGGCGTGGAAGAATTTGCAGTAAATTACTTTATTTTATTAGGAATCCAAGGTCTCACCCATGTGGACACATCGTCGCATGACACATCTATGTAGGAGGCTTAAGCATCGTCACGCATGAACCTGAATAATTGTATTAGGCCGATATTTTTTGTGTTTGCTGCGTGGGAAAACTAATTTCGTTATGATCCCTTGCGAGTTATTCGTATTCCGATTTATCACACTCACCCTTCACTAAATATCAATTTCTGTAATTCCTCATTGTTTTAGGGCAGCAACATCTCCAATTATTTCTGCGCTTAACTGCCTTTTCTTAGCGTATCTCTTTTCTAATGAATTTTACCTTCGATTAGCCGCGCGTGGTTTTCACAGCAATGACCACTTGCTGCTTTGTTTCATTTTACTTAATTTAATAGTCTCTACTTTGTGAATTTATGGGGATGTGAAAGCAATGAAATCTTTCCATTTAGTGGAGGCAGCTATAGTCGTCACCTTGTGTTCCAGTACGGCTCAGATAACTCCAACTATGGACTCCAGCTATTTGTTTTTTAATTTGGGGTTTTATATGCAACGTGCTGTCTTTTTTGTATTTGTTCCTGGAATTAACACGTTTTTCTCCATCTTTAGGCATCGCCAGGTAAACAAGATTCAATCAAAGTGATATATTACGCTCACATGTCAACCTGTGGTTCCTTCAATTTGCTTGTATGAGTAGTTGAACCAAGATAGAACTACGCAGTGGAAAAGGTTCTCACTCACTCACTTCACGGGCCACTTATGTCCCAGTTGATATTTTGCCGCACCAACCATTTCTCTCCATCTCTTTTTGCCCATTTCCTCCTGTTTTGAAGCTCCTTCCTTCTCCAAATCAGATTTTAATAGGTCCTGCCATCTCCTTCTTGGTCTTCTTCTCGGCCGTTGTCCATCTGAGTTTGCTTTTAGAACTTCCTTTATCTTACTTCCAACTTATTTTCTCAGCACATGGCCAAATTATACAGGCCTAATGATAAATATATTATACATAAGGGAAGCAGCCACAATATAAAAATCGTCAGCTTACCTGCGTGGTTTATGCTAATATTAATAAACTATTTTCCCAGAACAGGAACAAACTCTAACATTTGATGTCTTCAGCAATTCTCATGGGCCGTTAATTTTGAATTATTTTTTCGCTCTGTGTACTTAAATCGCTGATATTCAATAAATAGGAAATCAAATTAGTTTTGATTCAATGCCTTGAAGTATAGGTTTTTAAGAATATTAAATGCAAATTTATGCCAACGTTTTGCAATATTCATGCACCTTCATGACATATGTAGCCCTGATGATGTTGTGTAATTATACCGAAACATAACGAAAGTATTTGTATTAAATGTTCTTCAAGACGTATAGTCCAAAACACTGAGTCAAAATTAAGCATAGGAGTCAAGAGAAAAAAGAACAAATTAATCTGAGGCAACTGAAGACCAAAAGATGCTGGTAAGTCCAAATTTTTTGGGAAATACATGAAAAAATTGTCGCAATGCTCACTCCGCTATGCTAACTCATCCATCCACGTGAATTTTCGAAGGCCTTGGGCTTCATTTGTCATCCTCAACCCATAATTGCCCAATGCTGCTTCTAAATAACTTAAAAAAGGATACCCAGGAAAGATATAAACTGATTTTCTTCTTTACTGTATAGTTTAGTGATGGAATATGTAGCTGCCACAATTATTATGATTGAGGTGCAAATTTGCACATTTTAAGAGTAAGAAGTCTTGAAATTTAATATTTACCTGAAGCAGCTCTGAGTTAGAAAGAGTTAATCAATGGGAAACAAATAACTCAGGTGAAAACCGAAGAAAAAGATTTTTGACGAGAAAAAATACAAACTTTTATGGCAAATACATAGTAATATCATCGCTTGGCTCTCCTCAAATGCAGCCTCAGCTGTGATATACTACTTCGTGCATTTTCGAAGGCCTTAGATTTCTTTTGTCATCCTCAAAGGGTTCGTCAGCCTTCGCGGTCTTCACTGGTCGATTTCCCTCAAGCATGCCTTTCCTCCCCCGCCCCCTCCTCCTCTTCCTTTTCTCTTCCCTTTCTCTCTCTCTCTTAGTCCGCCAATTTCTCCTTCGTCTCCCTCTTTTGCTGCGGAAGCCTTTTCTTCTCCACTTCCCCTGGATGCGGTCGGCGGCAGAAAGAACTAGAAGAGGAAAAAAAATACCCTTGCCCCTTGCTCGTTTCAGTATCTCTCTCTTCATTCCTTTCCCTCTTTTTATTCTTTTCTTGCTCACCCCTCCGCCATTTTGAAGAGAGAGAGATAAAAAAAATGACGGTCTCCTTCCGTGATTCGCGTCTCCTCCGCAGCGCTTTTCCCTTTTGTTTTCGACTGCTCATCCACTAACGTGATTCACTCTCCGTGATCGTGCTTCCCATTCCCCGCCCCTCCAATCTTCTCCCTGCAAAAAGGGTTCTCTCCCTCCTAACTCACTCTAGCGGCCGTGGCTGAACTACCATTATCGTCCTCTAGTACCTCAGTCCTTTCTCTTCGGCACTCGTACTCTTCGCTGGACCCCTTTGCTCGTCCTCATAAGCCTCACAGCGACCCCTGTCTCTTCCGCGCTTCATAAAGAAATTAAGAACAGGCGAAAGACCATCGCGATACCATTCATTGAGATGCCGCGATTATAAACACCTGGAAGTAAATTTGTAAGTTTTTTCGATTCAACCATTGTTAACATACTATTGTTTTTTAAATTGTTAGTACAGAATTATTCGTATTGAACACAAAGAAACGGAATAGAAATTTCATGAATTTTAGCTAAATGCAATAGAAAATTTTACACAGATGTTAAAGGAGCTGCTTGAGAATAGAAAGCTACATGCTACGCTTCAGTATTATTGCGCAATTTTTGAACAGATATATTTCCGAGGAAAACGGAGACATTATCTTAGAAGCTCACTTAATAACATCGGTCTGACAGGAACGATATAGTAAAATAAATATTTTGCCAAACGGATAGGTAAGGGATTTTTTTCCTCCCGAACAACAAAGGACTTAAATAACTGCTAGATGGGGGACTCAAGACGCGCATCTCTTCGTTTTCGTACACGGATAGTTGTGCCCATGGATGCGTTTCGCGACGGTGATGGTAAAACGAAGTCTATGAGCGACCCATGCACCTATTCGAGACTCAAATCACCGATGGTGGCGCTGAAGGCAGTGACGTAATTTGCCAACATGGCCGACGTATTGAGGATATTGTTGTGATAATAGCATTGGTGTAACGGGATGAATCGTCTAGCCACAGCGAAAATTAAAGTAGAAAACATCAGGGAAGGTTTTTCTTGGCATTGAGGAGGTATTTCGATTCCTAGGGGCACCGATAAATACCAGTTAAGATTCAGGAATTAATAAATTTAAGCTGAAATATCCTCTCCTATCTCACTGAGATTACTCAACGGGTTCCTAATGGCCATAAATGCGTGACTACGATAAGAAAAGAAAAAGTGCAATACGTCGGTTTCCGCAAGTACATTATACCTACAAACAAACCACCGTTTCAGTAAATGATGTATTGCAGCAATAAATGGCAACTAAAAGGCATTTTACATTAATATGAATGCAGAAACTATATTACTTACGACGTCATGATAGCTGATATGATATCAAAAATATAATAAGAAAAATCAGCAAATTCCCAGAAACACAAATGATTTGTGAACGCGGATAACTTAGGGAATTGCTTGGTGTCCTCAGAGCTCTACTTCCGAATTCGGCCAATAGTTGGCGTATTTCTTGTCTGGATTCTCGTATAGCTATCCTTACTCTAAGAGCCCCACTTCTCAGTTTACTTTGTTTCTCCTACTGATCTCACCCCTACGACCCCTATTCGCCGTTTTCGTCTCACAGGGTTCATCCACTTTTGCACTCACCCGCCCCTTTCCTCTCTCTCCACCACTGCCATAGCAACCCATGTTTTTTTTTCTTTCGTTACATTTTTTCATAGACCCTTTCCTGCTTCATCTCATTCTTAAGTACTTGCGCTTATTACTATCTTATTCGTTATTTTTTCTAAGTTTCCACTGAGTTTTATGAAGCCGTCTGAGTACGATTTCTCACCAAAGTAAAATTTTACTGTTGTGTTGAGAAACTTTCTCATGAAGTGGCAAGTTGAGATTATTATGGCCTACTGTATTTTGGTATATGTATTTGAATGAAAATTGAGCATTGTAAAAGTATTTTGCGTTTGTTTTGGGATAATACCGGTAGCACAGGTGACAGTTGGTGCTGTAAAAACTTGTTATGTATTCAATATTCTTTTTAGTTCTAGTGCAAATTCTTGGTATTTGTTTATATATTTTTTTCGATTATTTTAGACTTATAATATCGTTAAAGGCACTCAAGTGTTATTTTAACAGCTTATTTTAATATTTGTTTTTTGTAAGTTTAAGTAACTTTAAATTAAAAGTAATTTGTAAGTATGTTTAAGTAAAAGAAGTTTGACACATCTTGTTTTGGTTTTCACCAGCTGTTTTGGTGTTAATATTTTTGAGAACCATTTTTCGTGATGATTACAACTATTTTGATCTATTTCCGTTTCAATATTGGGTTACTTTATCCACGTGTTGTCGTATGTGTTCTATATCTCTCTCTAAGCGTTATTTCTATGGTGGAATGGTTTGCAGCTTCATGCTGCTAAAAATAATTTATGAAAGCCGAATATCTGTTTGTAGGCTGTTGGGGCGTATTCTGGGATTCTCAAGAAACAGTCGCAGGTACTGAGCCAGAAAATTTATATGAAATCTATTCGAAGTTAATCCTTTAAATTATAATCTTTATTGCTCTTATTCCAACTTTGGCATCAATAAATGGTTTGAATGATAACTTTCTTGATGAACTTTTAAACCCTAACGTATGCAGCAGTGTACGCTGGGGCCTTATTTCTAAAAGTTGCTATCCCATGATGTAAAGTACGTTGATGCAGCGTTGAAATCTCTTAAGTGGAAAACGAACACGTCCTTCCTTAAATAAATTGGCTATTGAAGTTGAACCTCACGAAGGCTGATTGGTTATAAAACCGGAAAGGGACGTGAACGCCAGGAGCTAGTTTCTTTTTTTTTGCTGTCAGGATGAGAAGCACTTAAGAAGCAGGCTGAGGGAAAGAAGAGGGAGATTGTCGTGCATTTTACGCTAAGATAAAATATAATTATGTTAAAGCGTCAAAGGTTCCCATTTGTTCTAATAAATACTTCGAAATGTTCCTCGACGAGGTAAACAAAATAAAAATATCCCAGGTTGGGCAGAAGCACAGGACACAAAAAGATAAACAACACTCACAGTACTATATTTTCAGTGGTATACATCCACCTTCCTCAGAGTTAGGTAGGAGACTGTTCTAATAAAAATATTCTGAATTTCAAGGAAGCCTCTTAATATGACACGAATTTGAGTGTGCTTGCATTTTCCTTTGCGCGAATGCATATAGAAGAAATCTGGTCATGTAAATATTTAGGGGTAGAAGATTTCTGAAAATGGATTTACCTAAAGAGGATAGAGACCAGGAAGGAAATAATGATAAGAATAATTACCAGGGTGACTACCCAAAATTAGGTTATTATGAATTTATAATTTTAAGTAGTAATTCGGTTCTTGTCCGCGTATACTTGCTCGGATAAAGAAAGACAAACCTCACCCCTAAACAAACTGGAAGCGCACCGAATTTAGTATTTAATATTAATTTTTGAGGGCATACCAAAGCGTTGGTGGGTAAAAAGATGGCATAGTGAGTAGATTGTTTGGACTACATACCGAGGGGTCATGGGTTCAAATCTTGTATCTAAATCTCTAGGGTGGATTTACCTCAAGGGATGATATTTTTTCCAATTAAATTTTATACGCTAGCCGAAAAAAAATATTTTTATTGATCAAATGTTGCCTAGCTAGAGCCTTTTCCTTCAGAATTCGCATTTTAGAAAAGTCATTCGTGAATGTCATCCACCTATTTTTTAACTCCCTTATATAAACAGCTTTCATTGATTTACTTCTTCCCCGTTGAAAAGGATAAAGCTTTCGAGAGTTGTGACAGTCATGAATCCCAAGTTTACTGAGCATTTAAGGGTAATGTAATTATGAATAATCTAATATTTTATATCACTGGCCTTAATAAATAAAGAGATACCTTCGTTACGCAGACGAGAGCCGAATATAATTTTCCCTTTCTGGTTGTATACGCAACGATTAAAAGCGATGTACCTAAACGCGCTTCGCTGCTTTAATAGTCATTAGACTCGTTGTATGTGTGTGAAGTGGCGTATGCTTTAATTATGCAAATTATCGGAGGCGTCTTTCTGGAAAAGGGCTGAGGCCCTGGACATTTTTCCTCGTGCCCTCCACTGGACCCAAAATGAAATTTTATTCGCGGCATTCAGGCGCGTATTTCATTGGGAGTTAGCACTCGCTAATACACCGTGTTGGTTCTGCATTAGCCAATCATGTTCACCGAAAAATTGTCGAGATAGCTTCCCCTCTTTATCAGGTTTAATGAATCCATTAACACGATTCATAACGGGTGTTTAATTTAAATCTAGGTGGAAATTTTGATTCATTTCCTGTTCATTCAAGTGGATTCAATTGATCAGTGTTTATGCCCAGCTATTCATATTGCAATCTGTGTAGAATTTCTTTTGTTACCTCGTAGACTTTTTATCTCATACCGACACGGTTGTCGAATCCAATAATCTATGAAAATTTTTAAGGGTTGAATTGAATTTTAAAGAGGAAAATTTAAAATAGCCTCTGAAGTGGCTTTTGTATGTTCATACAATATCCTATTGTTTCCAAAAACAAGCAATTTTTTAGGCAATTTGTGTTTGAAATAGTATCACAGAACAAATATCTATCAATGAATTCAATACAAATGGGCTAAAATTATAATTAAATTAGCATTAATATGCATACAAGTTTTGTTAGTTTGCTTTCAGATCTCTTCGTAGGGAGTGATTGGTTCTTCATGCCAGGACTTTGTTTGTTATGACGTAATATTCTGTGCACACCCAGCTTCTGTTGCTGTATTTTGCACATTGAGGATGAGTATTCGGGGAAGTGGGTTTATAAAGTTAGAAGAACATGAGACGAGAAACGTGGAATTTTGGTAAATATTATAATTTCGTTCACTGATCGTCGCCAACAATTATGCCTCTCCTCACCCGGGGGAGAGGGCAGCGGCTCTTCTACATACTGTGAAGGTGGAGACATCTTGCTCGGTACAGCGACACACATTTCACTACGGAAGGTAACATTTAATTTAACAGCTGTAGTACTCCGATTTGGAAGGCAAAAGGAAAACAACGTATTATTAGGAGGAGCCAAAGCAACTCCACTCATTTTATATCATGATTAGAGATACGAGAAAATCGCACCTTCATTTTTATTTTATCGCATTTTCAATAACAGTTTATCGCATTTTGTAGCGTATATTTTATATTTCCAAAATAGGTGGATGACGATAAAATGGAGTGAACACAGTTATATGATAAAATACGCAATATTTGAAATAATCATGTTGTAGAACAATAATAAATTAAGGAATAAGATACATAGTGGCGGAGGTGTAGCTTGCCCGCGCCCACTTGTAGTTCGCGGCCAGGTAGAGTCCCAGCCAACTAGCACTTGGCCAGTCGCTCGCATGCTTTAAGCGGTGAGTGTCGGCGGAGCATTTAAACGGCGCTCGGCACAAAATGTACGAATTTTCGTCGAAAAGTCAAATTTGCGTAAAAATATCATAAAAGTCCGGTCATCGCATCTATGTCGCATTTATTTGCGCACATCGCATCTATATCGCATTTGCGATTTTCACGCATCTCTAATCATGATATAATGGAATACTCTCGAGCAAAACATTCGGGAGGTAAACTAATCCCCCATTCGGATCTCTCTATCTACCCCACTTGCATTTGCATCACCAGATTTGACTATCTGAAAGGATAACTGAGCGAAGAGCTGCGTCACTACAATATTAGGATTGTTTACTAGTGATAATAAATCTTCTCACAACACGCTAGACGATAAAGCCGGCTCCACGCCAACTTTTTTTATGAGTGTCATCGTTTACTCATAGGCAGTAGAAGGCCCTAAATGCTTCTTACGGATAATTTATTTCTACTTTTTTTTTTAATAAAAACCGCCCTCAATAATATTTCGGGGCGTGGTTCGTTTTAGATTGTTTTCGTCGTACCCACGTCGGGTGCTGTGGATTGCGCGGGCAACTTGACACACTTATCGCAGATCTTTTTTTTTTCGCGGAGGAAGACTCGCTCTCCGTGCTACTTCCGCGCTAGTCCACTTCACCCGTGATGAACTTGGTGCGCGCTTCAGGCGAGAGAACGGAACAGAGAGCGAAGGGGCGGGAAGGGAGGGGAGGTTTGAGGCGAAAGGGCTGCTTCCGGAGATGGAAAGCGATGAAACGCCAGGGTCTCCTTTCAAGTATTCCAACCCAAAAGTTTTAATAATATAAATTCATGCTGAAATTATTTACTGACCGTACTTTTACATGAAGCGATATATTCTTTGCTCACAATCTACATTAAGAAATCCACAGCACAATTAGAAATGCAGAACTCAAGAAAATCCACAGCACTCATTACTTAACCGGATGTGTTAATATGTAAACCTCATATAATACCAAGGAAAGCCGCGAAATCCATCAGATACTGCAACGAGCAGACAAAGAGCCTTGCACATTATTTACACGATTTGAGTCTCTTCACTGCTCGTGCTTTCATTTGAAGCGAAAGATTTCTCCTGAATTGAAACTGAAATTCATGACTAAACCGGATGTTTTTATCCTTAAATTCAATAAAACACAAAGGATAGCCGTAAAAGTCGTCAAACGTTTCAATGAGCGTTACACACTTTTACACGAATTTGATTGGGAGCCACTAGAGGCATATGCATGGGCGATTATTTTATTTACGTTATTTTTGTCGTCCTTTTATCAAACGGCTAAAGTTTCGTCAATGGACTCGGAGATTATGAGCTAGGCTTATATAATTTAGTAATTAAAATGAGATTCTTTCAAAGCGACACGTACACTATCATTTTGGAGCTTTACTGTGCTTCTAGGTTCGTTGGAAACGATAAAATAAGAGAGATATTTTAGCCGAAAGCATAGACGTAGTAATCTATGCTTTCAGCATATCCATCCTCCCATTAACATTAAAGTACTCAAATCAATGACCGGTGGGGACTCATTAGTCAAGTGTCTCCAACGCGGACCTTCCCTTCTTTCTTTGCGGCTTTTCCCCGAAGACATGCCGGTAGATGCGGTTTTCTGGGTAGTGCCTACCTTGTAGATGTAAATGACTATGTAATTACCGAATCAATCCCTTCCAGATTTACATAAAGTTTCTGATATCGGAAAGGGTAGTAAAGTCATTTTCCGTCCTAATAATAGTGACTCCAGTTTCCACTACAATGTATCAGTTTCGATCAAAATAGGATCTCACTCGGTTTAAAGAATTGGGTTTGATAACTTATACAACTCACTTTTTTTCTCACGTTCTTTTGAAATAGGGTTTTTCTTTCACTTTTGCATATGAAAATGATTTTCTTCTTTTCTTTCACCATTTTCGTCGTAAAACAGAAATAAATAATCATAATTTGCTATAGAAATAGCAAAACATTTTATTTTCTGTTCGGATGAGTCGAGTACAGAGGTAATATTACTTCTAAATTTCTCTTAACGATTAGCGGGCTGTTCAGCTAGATTATTGGACCTGAAATATCAGCAGCGCAATATTGGATAAAATTTTTTTTGGAATAATATCCTTGCATTTGAGTTTATTTAAAAATGTCGCCCCAGTGCTTCACCCAAGCATTGTTTTGAACACATTAGGATAAAACTGACGCTAGACTGTAACACATGCCTTTGGAATGCAGGCATTCAGGTCTGTGTGTCCAGTTCCTCTCTCTGGGATACCACCTGCTACGAGAATTTTTCTTTCGTGCTCCGCGAAGGCTACCCAAAGCAAGAGACGAGCAGTAAGAGAGCTAAATATTCACATTACAGCCTCAGCAGAGGAAAATTCTCACTTCCTAAATTGAAGACCGTGTGCTCGAGTCTCGCTAAGGTTAGTTTTTTTTATTGCCCAGGTCGTATGCTGTTAAATTGATGAAATTCATGAGAGAGCCAAGTTGTCCCTAACTCTCTTCTTTAAAAAAATATCCATTATATACCAATGAATCTGACTACTTGTTATAATAATAGGGATTTATTTTATTTTTTTATCTTACGGATTACTTTTACCAATTTCAGTTTCCGTACTTATCTCCATGCATGGGCGATATTTCACTTACAGTCTTGTGGTTGTCCTCTTATCAGCGAACCAAATTTTTATCTATAGTCATGGATATATGTGGTACAAGACCCAAAAACCTGTTTCCTACACAGATTAATATAATTAAACCCCTTACGCCTAATGACTTACTTAGATCGTCTGAAAAATTGCATGGTGAACAAAGTAAAACTACCGCCGTAAAATTTTATGGTATTATTTTGCAGACCTACTTACTTCTCATAGTCGCACTACCTCATACGTTCCACCCATCTTTTAGCGTAATCATATACCTCCTCAGCACGGGCTTTGTCTCCATTTTTTTCCTTGGAGCTCTGCCGTAATGGCAGCGAATAAGATGTTGAGACGAGGATGAGAAAAGGACTTTTTCTTGTCTTCCGTTATCATCCCCATTCATTTCTTCCCTGCATCTTTTTTAATCCAACTTAACTTCTCCAATTCTGCCGTTGGTGAGGGAGAGCGAGGTTGATGGTACTTTAGCCAGAGAGGGGAAAGGAGGACTTGGCTAAACGCGGAGAAATGTCACGGTGCTGCCTGTGACTCAGCAGCACAGTAGCTTCCCCTCGTTGAGGTTTAATTGACGAGGGAGCAGTCTCCTTCTTTTCGTCCGCGTATCCTCCTCGCTTGTTCCTTTTAGACACTTTTCTCTCCCTCTGCACACCGCTACTTCTTTTTGCCGATATGATAATAAATATCGGTACAAGTCGACTATTCGGTCAGGTGGTAACATCAATTGAGGGGGTGAGAAGCGTAAGGGTTACAAGTATTTTTTAAACAGAGTAAGGTGCAGACATTTATAAAATAAACATGCAAAAGCTTGGTGGTCAATTGCTCCATGCTGACATCTAGTGGAAAGTCAAAGGCACTACTAAATATTTAGATGATCTCGTTTACTTTCTTTCTGCCTAATTTTTGCACCTATTTCTGTTTCGAAAAAAAAATCACTTGTACCCCATGGATTCTCACCCCTTCAATTGGTTTAACGACTAAAAACATAAAATTGCATTATTTAAACCCACATGCATGGGAACCAAAAATATTCTTGGTGTAACGTTTGGTATTTGGTGAGCTGAGAAACATATTGGTGTAGGTCAATTTTTGTTGATTTTGAGATGTGCATGACAACTGACTCGAAAATTCTCTATCTACCTGGAAACACAATGGTGAAAGACAAAGTTGCGTTTGTGGCCGTCAAGTAGCTGCACATAACATGGAGCCCTAAACACAGTTCCAACTTCTTTGCGAATCATAGAAGCTGACACTGATTGCTGAATCACAACATTGCATAATCAAATCCAATAGTGAAGACCTGCTGCATCAATTGATGGATAGTTATGATACCGAGGAAGATAAATATTACAATTCTGAGAACAATGACGAACGCAAAGGTGAAAAACTTTGATTTTTGACTATCACCAATATGATTCCAAGCCCTCCATTTGATTACTAATTTCGATGTTGTAAGGGAGTAGTTGATGGAAGGAGAGGGAGATAATTAAAGAGAGAAAACAGGGGAAAATTGCTCTAAGTAGTGATATATAAAGTCTTTCTCTTAGGAAGAGGAGGAAAATAAAGAGGATTCGGAACGTGGCAAATATCTGACGTTACCTTGGGTACACCCGCGCCACAGTTTAAATTTCCGTAAACCGTTCAGTCACCCCTCTTGGAGGCCTCCTCGCTTTATAATAGCTTTTAATGCGCAGTAATGATTTTTAATAATGTACATAAACAATTATTAATGCCTTGAGGAGATCTTAAGTAGCAGAGACAAAACTGTAGGTAGTAATTTTAATCTGTGACGCGGTTGTACCCAAAAGCACATCATCATCAGTTTGACGTCATGGACCGCTGAAGGTTATAAACCAATATACATATAGATAAAACCAAAATGTACCAAAAGCGAAGAAAACAGTAAAAAAGGAATATGACCCTTATAATTCAATTCTATTCGATCTTCTCGTGAACGCCTTTAGATTTTTCGGTAAGGATTCATAAAATATCTTCGGGTGACAGTTCCAATCTCTTACTCACCGATGCAGGAAAGAATGTTTCGCAATGTTTGACAGCCGCTACGGAGGGTCTATTTTATGGAGGTAAACATTCCTTTCCAGATCATAAAGATCCAGAATTTTTTAAAGATCGAATAGTGATGTCACTCCACGTATCATTACCAATGTAGGTTTTTAAATACCCTTCAATTGCGTTTTCTTTTACATTGATTTGATTTCTTTCCATCGCCGTGGTTTCATCATCTCCTTTACAGTGGCCATTCTTTAAAATTTCGTGTCGCGAATCTAACGACTGAAGATTGAAATTTTGACAGTTTTTTTCATTTTCTGTGCCAAATCCGGTGCGGTTTTTTCCCGGTTCTCAATAAGAAAATGTGTTTATTATGCTTAGTTTTCACACTTTCAGCGTGCGTTTCCCATTGCAAGTCCTTATTTAATAAAAATTGTAAAAATATTTATCTTTTACCTATCATAAAGCAAGGGAGGTGCACTTGAGAAACTAAGCATCTAATGAAAATCTATATGTACATCTCATTTTTACTTGTTTTTATGATTAAGACATCAACACTATCTCACTGATAACATCGGGAATTGTCTTATTTCTTAATTTTTTCAAAGAGAAGGTTTTCTGCCATCGTATTTTGTTGTAACTGGTTATCTACATGTAAAGAATTCGGTTCAATGCAATGGTTTTATTTTACTTTGATTCGCCAAAAATATTGCCTCACAATGTTTTTAAAGAGATGACTGGATAAAAATTATTTCTAAATTCATCTTTTGATTTACCCCTACGCGTCTTATCTATCAAGAATTAATTTTTAGCCAAACAATTCCACATTTAACTTCGAAAATCATATGAATTATATGTACTTCTCTATTTTCTAGACCATTCGGAAGAAAACATATCAATAGTGAATGATTATGGCAAAAATTAGTAATTAGTGAGTGTCTTTGAAATAAAAAATATGTAAATAACATTATTATTCATATTGCGATGGCTTTTATTATAATAACTTATCCTATTTCTGTTTGTGTTTTTTTTCACATGTGCTCTGAGCTAAAGAGCATACTCTGGAGAACAAATCTTCCGAGATTCACCAGCATCAATTTTAACAACTTATTATCAAATTGATATATTCAGTAATTAATTTTTTCTTATATCATGTCGCCGAGGCACTATGTGACAAATCCATTTTTGGGGCTATGCCATTGTCAATATCACTCATTACTAATGAGCTCTCTCCTTTGCGCCGAACAATGTCAAATTTAGAACAACAAGAAGCGTCTCTGAAGCAAAGCTGTAAAAATGTTCATTTGTTACTTATAAATGATTTATATCGTGATCTGAGACTAAGTCCATATTTTTACAGCATATATTTATTTTTTTACAGTAGTTTGTTACTATAATTCGAGGACAGTTCATTTGTTGAGGAACTTTGCTTAAATTTGGTGATCTCCCATATCACTTGCAAAGCAATAGTTTCTACCATGAGGATGTTATCTCTTTTTGTATACCCATAATTAGTAAAACGTGCGATCCAATGAATTTAGTCTTTACAATGTATTGACGTAGTTTGTGAAAACTTGATATGAAAAACATTTTGCCGCTCGGATACGAATAGTAGCAATTAATAATGTTTTACTCGCACACATTAATGCTGTGGATGTATTGTTTCTCCTAACTAGAAGCTCTGATTTTTCTTGGTGAGTTGCATGAACCGTGACAATTTTTTAATTCATCTATCGTATGCTATTTTCAGTTGACTATTTTCTGTTTTGCTCTTAGCGTTTCTTTAAACTTCACCCCGTATTTCGGTTTACTATTCAAAATTCCATATTATTAAAGACAAAGGTGTTCTGCGTGCAGATAAGAGAAAAAACTCCACCGCGACATCCCTTTTGATTCTTTTATAAAATTGGCTAATTAATCTTTATTCGTGAGATTCTCTACAAAGGAAGCTGTTTCAGTCCTTTCCACCCTTTTTTTTCCTACCAAAGGAGCTTCCATTGTCTTGACCCTCAGGTCAGCAGTAAGCATCTGCGTACGGTTTTAATTCCTCTGTTTAATCAAGGATCTGGCCAAATTCCTTTTATCTCCAATACCAGTGGGTCTCTTCGCGCCTTTTGATTGGCAATTAGCCCACTTGCTACATCATTGTGAGAAAGCTTAAATATGTAACCACCCTTTTTGGAGATCTTATCTTGAGGTAAGTTAGCATGATTTATTGAATTGCAAATTTCCATTAATATCAAAGGAACACTTGATGCAAAAATTTTTATCGACGCTATTTCATTATATGCCACATCGTATTGAGGTGCTAGTAGTGAAAGGATATTAGGGTTCATCTGGCTCCATATTTAAATTTGATTTTATTTATTTTCGAGGAAACTCTAATGA
This sequence comes from Ischnura elegans, assembly GCF_921293095.1. Taxonomy (NCBI): domain Eukaryota; kingdom Metazoa; phylum Arthropoda; class Insecta; order Odonata; family Coenagrionidae; genus Ischnura; species Ischnura elegans. Next base: position 17,314,415 of record NC_060256.1, read on the forward strand.
ACCTCGTTGACGAAGCATAGCGTCCATGCTAACCTCCCGGAAAATGAGAAAACTCTTATGCGATTAGCATACCCTCGTATAATGCACCAAACGCGTCTTTCACTGTCACTTCTAACATTTACACTTTTAGTTCAGCATCCGTCATCCTATGCAGGTATTACACCAGTTTTTAAGGTCATGCTTAGTAATACCGCGGTACGTAATCTGTAGTCTCATTCTTTTTGATTGGAATTTACCCATTGCGCAAATATTAACCCGTTTTCTGGCGGCTTTCGGGGTAGTATGTATATGCAAGTGTAGTTTACACCGCCCGCCAAGTGGCATTTGTTTTGCTTGAGAGACGCTTAGTAAGGCTCTACTCTGGTCGCTGAAGAGGACAGGTTTTACATTTTTAGCCAAAAAATGCTGTTAATTGTCATACGATATCACGCAAAACTAAATCTTAAAAAAAATACTCGAGTTTGTGGAGCTCATTCGTTCAAACAAAGGAACCAATTATAATGCAATAAAGAGCATAATATTGGGCGTTTATGTCCTCGTTGGCCCATATGCTTATTAATATGTTTGCTATGAAGCATATCTCTTATTTATTTTTTTTAAACTTTGTTTTACTTTACAAAGGTACCAGTTATTGAAGACGCATGATCACGTTTGCCAACTTTGAGCGCTTGGTTTTCGTTTCCGTAATTTGCAATTATAATTTTTTTTAATTGAAATAAAAAAAATATTCGATATAAGGCATACCTAGGGAAGCTTAGAAACCAAACGCGAAATTGGAGATAGATGAAAACTGTTGGAGCTCCTTTAGGCATGGTTTCCCTATTTTGATGTTATTCTCGAATTCTTGTCATCTGCTAAATTTTATTGATTCCTGCTCTCCAAGAAATGTTATTAAACGATCGGTAGGGGCCTTAAAAAATGGGGGAATGAATTTTTGAGTCAGAGAGAGGTCGGTGAATTTAAATCAGGATTCTTATGACAACCCTGATGTTGGTAATCCTGAAAATGCTTGGGGTGTGGCGTTCCCTTCTATTGCCTGTATTTTCTTCCGCTGCTTTCCATATTCGGTGGACTTCGTTCTTTATTCACTTCATGACCATCACCACGTTTACTGCAGCGTGTCATTTTCTCCCTTTCTTCTCTAGCGGTTTTCATTCAGCTGTGGAACACGTCATATCCTCCCTTCGCGCATGGGCTAAGACATTCCTTCAAAAGGGATATCGCAAAAAGGGAGCTGGGGATATTCGACGTGAACTCCAAATACGTGGGGAAATTCGCTGACTTCTCATTCACTATAATGTGCAATTTTCATCTTCGTTTTTTGCATGCCAAGAGCTGATGATGCCGCATAGTTGATGTGGAAAAAACGCATGCTATTTGTTTTTGAAATTCTGTCGTTTTTGCGAAGAAAATCATGGCTCTATTTATGTGAACTCGTAATTCAGATCTGCATCTACGTTATAAATACCCTACGAGCCACCTCTAGGATGTTTGGCAGGGGGTTATTTATCTCCAGCACGCAGCATACAAGAACATTCCACTGTGCAAACCGCACTGTCATAAAAATAATACGCTTAAAAATGAAATTTACGTCCAAAATCGCGCAAGGCCAAAACTTGCCGACGATTAGCATTTCATTCAGCAAATCCATGCAAGATTAGAGCAATGGAAAAATGAAACATGCAGTGAATCGTTCTAGCGAATGACGCCATGAATTTGTTTGATCGAGGCACTGTTGCTATCCTTAATATTACGAGGAAGGCATGACATTTGAACTCTGTTTTCAGTCTATTTCCTTTACTTTCTTCTTGTGATCACGTCCTATCTGCTAACCAGCCGCCAAGGAAACCAGATGGCAATTTTCCACATTAACTAATTAACGCAAACAACGCTTCAAATCAATAGGTCATTATCAAGTATACTGTTCAGTGTTAAGCGTACCTCATTATAGACTAACGGCTGAAACACGCTCTACGGATTATTATACTTGAGAAAAAGTACCTACCATCTTGCGTCTTTAACATGATTTTGCCTTTCCACTGCATCCCTCCAGTTAAGGTTTACTTATCATAGCATCAGGAAATAAGGTGGTAGCCTTGTCCTCCATAAAAATTCCAATTTTCTGCTTCGATATCGTTTCTCTTGCGTTTGTGAATGTCATGACAACTGATGCTTATTTATAGAGCGTCTTTTGTTTTTGCTATTTCTTTGTTGCACTTTCTAATTTTACCATTTCTTTGTAAATCCAATGTTAAATGTCTTTTCGACTATTACAACAAATAAATTAATAAATTTGACGCTTGAGAGTGCTGGAGGCAGTTCTTTGACTTCCATACGAAAGTAATTCTCGCACGAGTGCAATCTTCTCTCGTCTTTTCCTGCAACTCTTTGCTCCCCGCTCGTTTCCTCCTCCGCATACTTCAGCCTTTATACCATCCGATTTTCATGCACTTAAAGTATTTCCTCATTTCTCTATCTGAAGGTCCACGTCTGACATTTGATCACGATGGCACGCTACAAATTGTCAGCGGATGTTGGTATTTTTGTATGAAAAATTTGACTTTCTCCCGGCGAATGACTGACGTAATCAGTTCTCCGGTTTAGTCATCTCAATTGCCTCCTTTGCATATCTAACGATTTGATCGTTGGATTATTCTTCCTCATAGAATAATCCTCCAAGGTCGTTAGAATATTAATTGCGTATGCATGGTTTCGCTGATGGTAGGACCTGCCCGCCTTGTGACGGTGCAGGATTCCTCGTCCCTTCCTTCCTTCCCCGTCCTTTCCTTGGAGGCGTCGTCGGGCTCCTATCGCGGCGGCGCCTCCTTTCCTTGTTCTTTCCCGTCCTTCCCCTTCTGGGGGCAGAGGAGAAAAGCTAATCGCTTATAGTCCTCGCCCCAGGAGTGTATCCCGCGAACCCGACCCAAGGGTTTCGTTTCCATTGCCTCCTTTGCATGTCGGTCCCTGTACCCTTTGGAATGGCCCAAAAGTGCTGTTTTGGTATTTTTGGCTGTACTGCGTCATGTTTCCGTATATACAAGAGGGTTGTTCAATAATTAAAGCCTCACAATTTAAAGAAAAGCCATGAAATACATATATAAATGTCCTTGTCGTTGACATTTGATGTTTGTTCTCTGCACTGGTGAAGTTTGGCACCGTTCTAGCAATTGGCAGAACCGCAGTGTAGCGTCAAAATGGCGTCTATATACAACTCGCGTTAAAAGTAGCGTACCGTTATTGAATTCTGCGTGCAGAAAAGAAACCGTGGTGAACATCCATAGACGTTTGTGTGCAATATATGGCGATGCAGCAGTTGATAGAAGTGCAGTTGGGCGATGGGTAAAGAAAGTCACAGCCTCGGGAAATGCAGAAACAGACCTCCATGATCAGCCACGCTTGGCGTACCCACGACTATAAGAGATGAGCTTTTACATCCAGGGAATAAATTCTTCCCCAAAATGTTGGCGCAAGGCTATGCAACGTCATATGGACTTCGTATAACAATAGGGCATTAGAATTCCTCATGCCTCCCACCCCATGTCTATCTACTTCCAATCTTTCTGTCTTGAATGATTCAACCTTTCCCCCCATGTTGATAAACATTATCGCCCAACTCTGCTTCTTAAAAATAAATATATTCGGGGAGAAAAAGAGCATTACTAATTGAAAGACCCTTGTACGTTCAGTTTAATGCCATCAATCCATCGGCATAACATCAATGAGTAAATGGCAATTTCAACAGATTCAGGCTTTAATTGGTGGATGTTAGACATATTTAAATAAATAAAAGATCGTAGCAATTTTCCACAAGGGAAAAGTGCTGACAGCCATTGATGTCTACACAACGGTGTTTGGCGATTAGAATGTTTGTTTCATTTACCATATTAAAAGCTTGGAATTCCCTGAAACTATATCATCTTTTCACATTATTTTAATGAATTTGAATGTTGTAAAACTCATCTGCCAGTTTTGGCAGTGAGTTCACGGTATTGAGCATACATTTGAGTTTAAAATTCTCCTTCCTTGGCAATACGACTCCTTTTTACAGAGCGGGGAACAAGGCTTTGCTGCCACAAAAGAGCCATAAGTAGGAGCATCATCTCAGTCTCTTAGCCGGAACCAAATCAATAGCAAGACGCATTTAGACTCCCTGACGAAGTAATTGCATAAAAAAGAATTAGTATGTGAGTGAATGGAGCAAAAATCTAGAACCTGGAGTTTTAAAAGCTTCGTATGTATACTCCGTGAAATAGATAAAGTAATGATGAAAATTTTCATTTAAATTTTGCGCATATCTCTAAGGTTGTTAAAATTTTATATTATTTGATAATAGGCTAATGGCTGAAACTCGCTCTACCGATTATTGTAATTGACACCCATTGAAGGTATTTTTGAATAGTTTACCAAATGAGCATATTTTTAATTGGGAATTTTTTCAGCCGTGACCAAATTAATCATATATTCCTGCAGAAATTATAGTTGCACATGTTATAAATTTTGTACATAATTTTGAGTGGAGATTGAGCTCTCTGAATGTTTCCTGATATTCGTCTTTTTCTTGCCAGGGTTTCGCAGTGGCCCCGTCTAATGCTCCCTCGTTTAGACCTGAGCCTCTTGCGTTTTAATCACAGCGTCTTTATTCTGTCTTCTGCGCCTTCAACCCCTTCGTTTGCGGTCATTCTTTCGAGGCCACGGGAGAGGTCCGTTTCAGTGCCAAGGATACTTCGAGACACTCCATCAACCTTCCCTCAAGTCGCCACCATCCTCCGCCAGCTCAACGCACAACCACGGAATTAAATCAAAATTCAAATCAAATCAAGACATGTTTGGATAGGTGATGGTAGAGCTCACATTGAACTGGAATACTGTTTACTGGCGATTTTGCACCACTCAGTTTCCATTCCAATGTCGTCTTGCACTTTGGAGATTAAAAATTATCGATGTTATGATTTTAAATTATACAAAAATTTGTATAAGGTACATTCTAATTGAAAATTCAATGTATTCATTTATGCGCCTCATAAATATAACCACAAGTTCATAGTGTACTGCTATGTGCAGATTTTATAGAAAAATTTCCTCCTATAAATTTACCGAAAATGTTGTTTATTGCGTATTTGAGTTTCCATGAATATGAATCAAACCCGTGCCAAAGTAATGTGACCAATATTGTGTATGCGTTGGATACCACAATTATGTGCTCACAATTTATTTTTTTTATAGCCGCCAAATGGCATATGTATAACATGAACGCAAATGGCATGGTTTTTTCCACATAGAAATTTAGGATGTGACTAAACCTGGTAAATTTCAGCAAATAGCGAGAATGGAATATTGTGAATTTCTTTTTTCAATCTTTGACTCCACTCATACTGTGAGACTGTAAGCACAGAAAGAAATAGATGATGGTTATCATTTATAACTTATTTTAAAATTTACATGTGAATTTTCAACTTCCTAATGAAAACAAAACTAATTTTTTGAGGCCTTGGAATGTTTTTTTCTATTTTTGCGCTGTGTGTATCGTTTTCTTTTTCCAGGCGAAGATTTCACTCTCCCTTCCTCTTCTACGCTCCAATTCTATGGTCTCATTCACATTTCCTCCCTTCCTGAAATTCCAGCGATCCTTTGCCTGCCCGTTGCCTTCTTCAGGGGCGTTTCGCGCGACAGCCGCCCCTGCCAACTCGCCCTTCCATTCAGCCGCAACCCCTCATTTCATCGCATCCTTTCCCAATCTTATTTTTTTCCTTTTCCTCACTTCCCCGCATTCCCTCACGCACCACCGTCTTACGTTCCCTTCTTACGCTTATTCTCCCTTGCCAAGTCCCTTCATCTGCATTCTACCACGCAAGCTGCGGTGATAGGCGTATGGTGGGAGGTGTCAGGACTCCAGCCGTTAACACGAAAAAATGATGCATATATTGAGTACCTTCCAGCATTTATATAAGTACTCTATTGTTTAGGGTTAAACTAGTCCATAGACTGATGAATTCTTCTCGAATTTTCGTACATGTCGTAAAATCAGTCGTACACGCCGACGTTTCGGCCTATACGACTAGTGAAAGTGAGATATCACAATAGACACAGAGGAACGCCCAGACTCCACGACTCTACCGCATGATTGAAACCCGTAAGTCCAATTTACCAGTACGGCCGGTTATCCCTTTCCTTAGAAGTACCTAATCAAGGGGACTGAAATTTAGTTTCAGGACGAAATTCAAAACAGAGAGATATTCCCCAAATTATATGTAATGTAGTGGAAGGACCGAAAAACGAGAACCATCATTGGAATCAAATATGAAATTAAAAATGGGCCAGGAAAATTTTGTGGACAGTGATTAGGAGAGTGTTCAATCAAGTGTTCAGCCAAAAGATCCTTTATATGCCTGCAGTAGGTACAGAGCACCAAAATTATAGGCTAAAATCGGTATTGAAGTTAGATTTTCAAATAGGGCGTTTTACGACTTGGAAAAAACGTAATATTGCTATAATTGGCGGTAATTTCAACATTAAACTGTGATTGGGAAAAATATTGTTTTAAAATGGAAAAAAAGGAAGAATTTACCTCAACTAGTCACTGAATTTATTCCAATTTTAATCTTTGTGAAATTAGACTTTCATTGAGTAACACGCGTTAAAAATGAGAGACAAGTCGTCTTCCGAAACGTTGGGCCATACGTCCGTATTAAAGTTTTTGAAAACTCGATAAGAATTCATTAATATAATTCACCAGGAGAAGTTTTAATCGTTCAAGTTCCTAAACGTTCGGCAAATTATCTATCATGCTATATTGCTTCCGTCAGAATTGGAGAGTTATGTTTAAGTTATATAATTTTCTCTGGAAGATGTCCGTTCTTACCCCTATGAAAAAATTGTATAAAACTGTTTCAAAATTTTATACAATTTATACAATAACCATGGCAATTGTATAAATTGTATAAAATTTTGAAACAGGTTTATACAATTTTTTCATAGGGGTAATTACGCAAGCTGTTCGAAGCCTATCACGTGGTATCCAAGTTTGAAAATTGTGTAACGTTTTCTGTTCACTTGTAGCACTTTTTTTGACGATGCGCAAAGCCTTTCTTTAAATTAAATTGAGTTCCATATTCCATTACGTTCAAGGTGAGGCCGGATAAGCAGGAGCATAACACGCCACATTCAATTTTTCATCCAACCTCTTCATTACTACACGCTCAATCAATCCTTACCTCTTTACGGCCCTGCCACAAATATTTCTTGTAAATGTTCATCGCGATAGGTTTGCAATCATAATAAGTTCCAGGTATTTCACTCCATCTGTCATAAATAGGTAATTGATCTCGTTCCGTTCTTACTCATCTCTTCTCCAAGCGCTTTTCAGGCTTTTTTGGTGCGCGCGGAAAATACATGACTAATTTCTCATGCATTGAACTGTATAGCGATACATTCTACAAGAGGATCAAATATTAAGTTGCGGCGGTATCTCTTGTAGTCATATCCTTCTCTTAAAAATGAACGTTAACCTTGTAAATGGTTTGATATTGCCCATAACATGGACGAGAATGAGGTGTCAATATGAAGTGTATTAACAAGTTGTATTATTGTGTTGTACTTTTTTAAGTGAATGTTTATTTCCCGGCACAAACTGTCCCAAAGCCCCCCACCTCAGAATAAGCAACTAATAACAATGGCTCTAAATTATCGCAATGTCGACTCAGCTTCGCAAAAAAATGTTATTCGTCTTCTTCAAAGGACACTTTACTTCCCTCTATACGTAACACGTAGATTCGGAAAATAACTTTTACTCAGCTCACACGGTGGGAGCCACGTAAGCTAGTTAACCACTTCTGGACTAACTTCCGATGAATACAGCCCGGCACGATCCTGGAGTGGGGTGAGGTGGCACTCGTTGCCATGGTTACAGCCTACGGGCGACAACACATAGAGAGAGAGACCACCCTTTCTCTTTCTTAAATTTTTACCTTATCCTCAAGACACCACCCCCTCCCCATACACCCTTTACCCCCGACGTGACCTTCCTACTGGGGAGGCTAGCGTCGGGAGAGGCTGTGCGACAGTACCTTATATACCCTTTTCCTAGCACCCCCCCTCTCCAACTCCGGGAAAACCCTAGGGTCCCCAAAGTCCCCGCGTCTCGTCCTCCTCCCCCCTGCCTCGCTGCGACTTGGCCGGGGACACTTCAGGAATACTGATAACGCTCCCGCTCAGCCTCCCTTCTGTGAGGATGAAAGTTTGCGGGGAGGAAGGGTTCGTGAGGAGATAGCTAAGGACGGAGGGGTTGGGCGCAAAGGTGGGAGGAAGGGCTGCTGCTGCTTTGAGACGGCAAGGGCCCGAATAGAGAGGGTCGCTCAAAGCGTCGGGAGGAGTGTTTGCGATATGAGAGCGTTTGGGAGTTCCAAGTTTCCCTCTCATTTGGTACTCTTCGAAATCGAGACCGGAGACAACATAATCGTTATAATATGATTTTTTGTCTATAGCGGCGTGTGATACTAGCGAAGTATTCTCGGCTTTTTCACTTGGTGAGTTGCTAATCGGCCGACGTTTCGACAGCTGCCTCTGCCATCGTCTTCAGGACATGAAGATTCCAAAATGGTGCCTTCTTTTATAGTGGTCTATTTCGCGCCAAAAGTCGTCGGGTTCCTTCTGGTTGGCTCGCGCTGATATTCTGGCTTTCTTCCTTGTCTTTTCGTAGTGCTGAGTTCCAGGCGACACTGAAAGCCTAGCCTGTTACGCGGTTGAAGTTTTTTTGTTTCCATTTGAATCTCAATTCGGTGGTGACGGGGCTCAGCCCTCGCCTGCCAAACCGAAGGTCGCTGTTTCGAGTGCCGCCTAGTTATGCTGTCCCTGACAGGAACACGGATACTAGTGAACGCTTTTGTTAAATAAAAAAGACAAACTGTGAATTTTACAAGTTGATAAAATTTCAAAGCACTGCAGGAACAAGTGATTTTGTACGCAGTCATGCGAGTGGTTGCAAAGTTAAATACACCAACGGATGAAGTTCGCCATGAAAAAATAACCCATCCCGAAGTTTACATAGGGAAAATGGCTTGGTGGTGTAAATGACTAACACACCTGACCGGCAAGCGGGAGATCCGTGTTTGAATCCCGGCTAAGTCAAATATTATATCATGGCGAACTTCATCCGTTGGTGCACTTGATAAAATTTATTACAGCCTGAAATTCGGCACATTATATGATCATCAGGCAGATTAACAATGATTCTGTCCAATTTCAAAAAGTCCTATCTGGTTTCAATACAATGTACAGGGATGGATTTGGGTACAATAGAGGGAAAAGGGCGGGGTTTATTGGAAGGCTGGCAAAAATACGAGAGGGGTTGAGGTCTGGAAATCGAAAGGAGTTCGGGGGGTTGGGGAAAGGATGCAATTCTGCGTCGGAAAATTCCGCTGCTCCCTTCTTACCTATTGTACTTGCAGATGCCTGAAAAATAGTGAGAACGCCTCGAAGCACACTGATGTCCTTTAGTTCATGTTTCAAGGCTTCGACCTCTCTTACAGATATACTACGCTTTCTACAAATATATCGCAATAGAATAAATAAATTCCAGGTTTGCATTGATTGTGTTCCATCACTGTCCTTAATCGACTGTTTGCCAAGCGTGGGGAGAACTGAGTAGTAATTCAAATATGTATTTTCAGGTAAGGTTTTGGCCGCCTTAAATAATATATTTCCTGGGATGGATATTTGGCATCACTTCTTCGGCTTTTCAAGTAAATCTAGGACGGAAATATCGAAAGAAGCCGGTCTTTCCACGGCTTTTTTAGCGTGTTGTCATTAAGACTTAAGTCGTAATGAAAAAACAGGAAAGTTATTTTTATTTTGGATTTTGGGTTGTTAAAGTCCTGGTACCCCGAAGAAGAGAATTTACGCTACTTTAACGTTACAAATTAGGATTGAAGTAGACTCAATTCCCTTTACGATTCAAATTTGTCATTATCCGCCTATAGTAGCTTATTTAAGCCGTATGAAGATGAAGCATCAATATTAGCCTATATCGTGTTTACCAAGGTATTCTACGGGAATAACGTTATTTTCCTTGAGAGTTTTTGCTTAACAACTACATCTTCAACTTCAATGGAAATGGTTATTAAAAATTAGGAAATTAACAGTTAATGCTAAAAAACTACCCTTTTCCTCAAAATGCAAATTCGAAATTACTTTTTATGAAACATTTGCGTATTCCGTTTGTATTTCCACTTGCCGAACAAGAAAATGATACTCAAAACATACTATCACCAAAATGTTTTGCACAAATCACTCAAATTTTCAATGAATGACAGTGCAGTATATTTATGACATGAAATATTCTGTGAGCTCTGCTTGGAACTGGGTAGCCGGTTCCATCAGAAAATCTATAAAATAGAACAACGGTACCAAAAAATTTGGGATGCTCAAATGATAGGGGATGCTCAAATGATAGGGATAGATGACTACTGAATGCTTCTCTGTGAACACGCAGGAATGCTCCATATGGGTTAAAGTTGCGGCTATGCTTTGTCACTCCCTCGTATCGGACGCTGCATTCACTGAAGCATAAAGTAAACATTTTGGATCCAGATCCGATGCATTCAGCGAATTTGGATCCAAAGTATCCGATGAAGGGCGATATCCGCGGACATTTGGACCCGAGGTATCCGATGCGACCATCCTTAGTATAAAATAAAGTCTATTTTTCTTTTCTCCAGGTTTAAATTCACACCTTAGGATTGTTCCATTTGTTTTTGGTCCAAAGTTGTAGACGACACCAACATGATTCTCTTACCATATAAGTGCTATCGATCGAACTACATTTTTAATGTCGATATCGTTTAAGTATATAATATGGACCAAAAATATGGGTCATTCGATGTTTTGAGCCTCATTTTCGAATTAAAGGGGTTTAAATATATTATGAACAGCTGTTTTTTTTAGAAAAAAAAACATTTTTCATTGCCGCATAGTGTTGTACTCGTTCGGACAGCAAGAATAGGTTAAACAGCGTCAAAAAGCTGGTCACGTCATATCCGAAAGTTTGGCTTGAAGCAAGGGGCAGCGCGGTGTCGATCATTTTTAGATTGCGGTTGGTGATTGATAGCTAATAAAGGTCTTTGTTGGTACGTGACGTATGACATGCCGTTCATGATTGATGCTGCAAATTATGACCTCAATTTATTTTGTGCGTGGCATCAGAAGGATCGTTTTGGCTTTGGTGTCTTCGAATTGAATTTCATAGGTTTTTTTTTATTTTATTAATGCATGCATAGTTTGCGACTTTCCATACGGTGGTGGGTAACCACATTCAGTAAACATGTGATTAAAAATGAGGAATTGTGAAGGAGACAGATTTTGGTTTAATTCCAACATCGGTGAATTGTAAACCAAGCATGTAAGTTCGACGAATATGACGTAAACCTTGGAAAATATGCTTGTAACGTGGCGACATTAGACCTTGACGTCTAAACCTACTTTGATTGAAAATTGACTACCAATGTTCATGACATATTTGATGTAAATTAGTCATAAAAATATCTTTTAAATATACGTAAATTTGTACATTATATTCTTAAAACCACGCTATATTTTTCGTTATATTAAGTATGCCTTAGCACTGTAAATACTCATCACAATGACTCCATCATTATCTTTAGGTCCATCATGCGTTGCTGCTAGTTTTGAATTAATTACTCTACACCGTTTTAGGTGGCTTATTAGGCATGTGTATTGTAGTTGCCGCAGACCTTCCTAACTGATTTATTAGTAAGGAGTGCATTTTATTTCTATTTTTTCGGATGATTGTGTGGTAATGCAAGGGCGTACCAAATTTATTGCTCTCCATTGATGGCCCTACAATAAAATGTAAATATATGATACAGCAGACGAGGATGATATCGTTTTGAGTACTTATCAGTTAATTGGGATGCCAGTGACGTGTTTCACGATTGGTAGATAGTGTCGAAGCCATGCCACGGACGTGAATAATTGTTGTGTCCAACATGCCGAAAACTGAACTAACTTTTAAAGTTGGTAGAGATGTTTCTGTATTAGAAATTCATGAATAAATTTGGCAAAAAATATGCCTGTTTGGAAAATAATCTGTCATTAAAGAAGCCGGCCGTGTCTCCCTTGTTTGTGATACCTATAGCGTCTAAGAAATAAGGTGTAAACGAGCCTTATTAACGCCTTCATTATGCCGTTAAATCTGCTCTCGAGCTCTCTCGAGCTGGCGTAGACGATTTCATTTTCGAATGTGCATGTGTATCCATATGAGAAGCCAGTGTGGAAATACTTCACAAGGAGTGCGTGAGAGGGCCAAAACGTTCTTGAGGCATTTAGCAATGTATGGATATAAGGCGAAGAATATGTCTATTTGGAAAATAATCTCGTATTAATAATCCGGCAGTGTCTCCTGCGATTGCTGAACAATAAGGTGCGAGAAATCCTAATTATTGCCTATATAATGCCGTTAAATCTAATAATTTTTGAGTTGGCATTGACTATTTCTGTGTCAAAGACACATGTGTATTTATATTAGAAGCCAGCGAGGAATTACTCCCGAAGGGATGTGTGAGAGGGCCACATTCGGCATTTATCAATAAATGAACAAGGCGAAGGAATGTTTGGCAGGAATTCATAAGGCGAAGAATATGTTTGGAAACTAATCTATCATTAAAGAAGTCGGCCGTGTCTCCCATGATTGTTAGATAGCGTCTGAGAAAAAAGGCACGAACGAACCCAATTATTGCCATCATCATGCCGTTAAATTTATTAACCTTAGTGCTGGCATTGGCTATTACTTTGTCGGAGATACATGCGTAATATGTATGAGAAACCAGCGAGAAATTATTTCTGAAGGAGTGTGAGGGAGGACCAAAGTGTACATGAGGCATTGGAGGGAGGGAGAGGAGGGTAGGTGGAGCGGGGTGAGGTTGAGGTCACCAGCGAGGTTCGTTGATGAGGTTGGTCTCATGAGTGAGGGAAAAGAGTTGCGGCTCCGCGAACAGCATTCACAATGAGATGGGGAGCGGGGATTTAGGAGAGGAGCAATGTAACGAAGGAGACGTGAGGCTGGATGGTGGTGTTGGTGACGGATTGGACCAGCTAATGGAGGGCCAAAGATGGCGGCGAGGGCAGAATTTGCAGATAAAGGAATGTGTGTGTGTGAATGTCCCCTTTGGGTCCTTTGATGAAGAGACCGGAGTAAGTAAAGGCCCTTCCTTCGCCATCCACCCCGCTCCCCCCCGGCGGCCTTCTCCTTAACCTTCTGCGCCTCTTTTAATGTGTCTCTTCATCCTCCCCTTTCACATCCAATTACGTCTTGGCCTGCTCCCTGATCAAGGTGACCCAAGAACTTAACCGTGTCTGACTTTGCGATGCCAGCTATTTCGTTGGTGCAACTCAGTGAGTTTCTTACATAAGAGCCCTGATTCATATTTTTGCCATCGGCGGCATGCAATTAAATTCCATATTGTTGCGTGAGGGTGCAGTTGCCTGTCTAGCAATTGAGGAGAGGCGGTGGGCACCAATATTCGGGAAATTTGGAGGTAAAAATTAATTTTTCAATTGAAAAAATCAATTATGTATGCATTAATGGTAAGAGTCAAATAGCCCACCGAATACCATCCAAGCACTATGTTATATTATGATGATACAGACCTTTAAAGTTTTCAGTTCGTTGAAGAAAACTATCTTAGGCTTTCTTATATTATGTTACAAGTATTTTTTCACAAATATTTAAATCTTCCTTTCACGACCAATTTCAGTACATTTTATATTATATCCAGGCCAACAAATTGTTACATTCACAAATATGTATGGAAACCGGTCGTGAAAGGAAAATGAAAGTATTTGCGCGAAATTTTCAGTAACTTATAATTTACCAATAAGTTAAACTTCCACCAGAATAAACCTGAATCAACTTACCATTTCCTTGGATTTCTTATCGATCAGTGTTCGTAAAGTCTTCTTGTTTGTGCCTCGTGGCATGTTTTTTTATACTCAGGTCAATTTCGTATTTTTTTAATCAACGGGGTAAGGCGAGTGTTGTCGAAAATAATCATACAAAATGAAATATGCTCAGAATGTAGCAAATGTCCTCTTAACTACACTCGAACTTACAAATCAGCAATCCGAAACTTCATGAAAAAGTAAAGTAAAATTTCGTCTGGTATGCAGTATTGGCATTGCGAATGAAATCAACGATGTGAAGTGGCATGTCGTGGAAGATAATCATGTAAAATGAAATATGCAAAAGGATGTATAGTGTATGTCCACTAATGTAAATGTTCACTCCTAAATCGGTACTCGTACGCATACGAAAGTGAAGTGAGCGCGAACCGGATCCTTTACATATTTCATTTTACTTAATTTTATTTCATTCGTCAAGATAAGAATGAGTTAAATATTAGGAACTGGCCCCTTCATACCCTGATTGTGTAAAAGTCACATTCCTGTGGTTCAGTTCGGGGTGAACTCCACCCTCACATATTCAAACCAATATTTCGGTGGAATTATTGCATGTGGGTGAATAGTGAGGTAATGGAGTACGTAAAATTTCAGGCCAATACCGTCGCGTATTATATCAAAACGAGCGTGATGCGCCCGCTCCCAGCGGGCTTCCCCCGCTCTTTTCAATGCAGGTCCACAGTGGGATAGGCGCGTTTCTAATTTTAAAATGTAGAAAAAAAAGCAGGGTCTTATGTACAAATTTAATTGGAATGTCCATGTGCAAATTGAGGTCAGAGGACCTCTCTAAACACACCATTGGAAGTAATTACACTATCCTCTGTTAATACTTGTTTAGCGTTTTCCTTAATGTTTACAAAAATATTTTGAAAAGATCTTGCCCTGGAGAATTCTACATAAAGTTGGCCACGAGAGAATACAGGGTCAGGCAGGAATAAGCCAGCTCTTTGCAAAGTCTGATCCTGAGCCTTGTTAATAGTCATCGCATAGGAAACCTTAATGGGAAATTGTCTGCGAGTCAAATTAAAAGGCATGGTGGGATCCGACAGCGTTAACTGTATTCTTGGGGTGAGGGCAATCTTGCTGGAATCGACTATTTTTTTTATTTTTTAAAAGCAATTTTAGGAAATAATAGCAATATTTAGGAATTAAGATATGCCGTCGCATGTTCTCTGATAAAGTCTGTGCATTTTGGTACCTCATTTGTAGAGTTTGGTTGCGTATAAGTTGAGAAAAAGGTATCTATACAGTAGAAATAATATAGAGGATTATTTCAAATGTATTTCATTTCGATTGACTTTGGATTTTGTAAAGGGGTGCTCGTTTGAGTTATGAGATACCATTTCAACGCTGCACGGACTCCTTTCACTATTGCCAAGTCGTCTTACCTGCCTGAGAGGTTTCACAGCGCATTCAGCTTCCAGTTTGAAAGGAAGCGGAAGGTGGACTTTTGGGTGGGAATTCAACAAGTTTATGATGGACGCCGACACCTATCGGATGAGTGGCGAAAGGAAGGACGCTTCTCGTGTTAACATTGATGCCATAGGCACTCTATGAGAAGGCCACGTTGCCCGGGCAAGATGACAAATTACGGCCCTCGGGGCAGAGGTTGCGCTCGCACTATATATAACGATTTGACCGTTTCCATTTGGCCCTTAAAGTCCGTCAATGGTATCCCTGGCTGCTGTAGTCCCTCCTTATCTGTTTCTGAATTCAATTTCTTAAATCGAATTCCTATTAAGGTCTCATTTGTATAAAATCCGAGGACCTAATCGTGATGGAGTGGAATTTTGGAATTTTCACACAAATTTTCACCATATTTTAATGAACAATGGAAAATTTCCACGATTATAATATTATTCCTAGGTTTCAGACATAGGTTTGGACCTAGGTTTCATTATTACTCGGCTACAAGGTACCTTGGAAATGATGTAGTGAAATCGGAACCCAGGTCGAAATATACAGACTGTCCCACAGGTCGTGTGTCATTTTTGACCTCTAATTTTAGTTACTTCGCATCGAGAAATATTCATGAAAAATGCCATACTTATGGGAAAAGTTCCTAAGTTTTGTTGAGTGTAAGTAAAATTTTACAATATTGACCTTTTGACCTCACAATGCGGGTCAAAACCAATAATTTTAATATGCCTTATGGGGTTTCAATGTTAAAAAATCGAGATAGAAAAGAGTCTGAATTTCATTAACCAAGATGTCAAATCCTAGGTTTTCGGACACAAGAAAACCGAAAATAAGACTTATATTTACGAAAATTCAACCGTTGATCCAGTAAAGTCACAATTAAGGTCATAAGGGTGGCAAAAAGAATAGCATACCAACAAAGGTGCCGATCCATGGGTTTTAAATGGTTCCCATGTCAATGGTACTGTCCTATTACCCGTATTATCCACTAATATACCTCCAAGGTTAAAACAGAGGTCAAAGGTTATAGAGGTAAGCGTCGGGCCATCGTGTCAACCAACGTCTCGAGCCATAGGTTTTAAAGGGTGCCGAAGTCGGTTTTGCAGTTAAAAGATGCAGTGTTGCAGTAGATAGATGTATTTAATAATCGTAAAAATGCCAAGTGTTTATTTCAATGCGTTTACATTTGCTTTATTCGGTCAGGACCCTAGCTACTTGACACCATTGCGTAGTATCGTAATATTCTTAACTCTCTTTGAACACTTCTTGGTGCACGAGGCCATAACTTCATTTTAAGGGGACAATTTTTAATGCAGTATACGCGCCTGGTTCCTAATGGGGAAATTGGTGCAAAGAGTGAAATTCTGGCGATTCAGAAAAATTTCATTGCTATTTATTGCTGAAGATTAGTATTTGCAAATACCAATCGTTGTAGGAAGAGCTTGATGTCACTGAAACTTTTTCTTCAATTGACTTTAAAATTAACAATAAGGAGAATACGATTTGAATGAATGACATGCGGAAATTATTTCGTAAAGTTATCAATAGAATTTTACATAGGATTGAGACATTATCAGACCCGCCGCTGAAAGCAGGCTAAAAGTGAATACTCTTAGCTTCATGCAGTTTTCTCCCTAACAATGACTGCCAAGTTCATCGATGAGTCGGTTTCAGAGCTATTTAGCGTTTTCAACTGTATATAGCTGTTCTTGTCCTCATAAATTTAAAAGATATATGGCATCAACTGTTAAAACTTGAGTTTTCTAAGTGGATATAAAACTGAATGTTTACTTTGAAAGACAATTATTCTGGAGTGCATAAACATTTACATATTACAAGTATTTAGTTTTACAATATACATTAAGATTAATCGAGTTTTTAATAACTAATAATATTTTTTGGTTTTTGATTGATTTACACTACAGCGATTATTTATATCATCAAGTACGTCACTGCATATTTTAACCGCAGAATATAGTGTTGACAGCTGGTTTATCGTGGCTCTCCATTTTGGTATTTTAAATCAACTTCTATCTCTTAAGCTATTGAAATGTGTTAGGTTGTTGTGCGAATTCGAGAAATGGAGTGCTACCATTTGTTGTCTTGTCTCGCATAATTGAGGAATGAAATCGGGACATTCTCTCTCACCCTCGCAGTATTCCCCCCTTTCTTAATCTCCCCAGCCCGTCACCCTCGTCTTGTATTTCTCCTTCTCCCTTTTCAACCCTCTCTCCCTCCCCTTTGATTAGAATCCCTCTTATTCCACTAATTTGTCGTTTTGTTCCGAGGTAGAGTAGGCACTTTGTCCATTCGCTCCCTTTTCAAAAGAGAGTCGATTTTTCAAAAGTAGACGCTGCGCAAATGTCCCTCTTCTCCGCTCCAAACTTGTTTACGGTGCCTTCGTTAGGGCAAACTCCTTTTTTTGTCGTCAAAAGGCGTGGAGTGCGTGCTAATGATTTCTCTTTTGCCTCGCTCCCACCCCCTTCGCCCATTTGGCCGGCCTCTTCTAAGGAAAATAGGATTTTCGTGCTCTAAACGGAACTAAATTCACTAGCTTGTTGTTTAGAACTCGTATACAAGTCGAACCAAAGCTAGCGCAGGTGTCATACGAGTTAGGAATATCAGCAAACTCAGGAAAATTCCAAGAAAATAAAAAAAACGGAACTGGAAGTCAGAGAAATCAGATTTTAGTCGGGGGAAAACTTCAGAGGCTTAGTAATCAGGTGAAAAAAGTAGTTGGATGGCGGAGAAATGCTATGTCGGGCTTCGAGTGTCTAGGTGTTTTTTTTTTTTTTTTGCATTCAAATAGAGAAAGAGAGATGAAGACGAGGCCACTGACTCAAATGACACAATGACTGGGTCACTGGCTCAAAATTTGCTCACCTGAATGCCAAGTGAGTTAAGTTTGCAACTCAGTTGGCTGAGGAAGTAAGTGCAAACGATAACTAGATGGCTGCATTGATGAAAATTCAGGGACAAATTTCGTTCTCTGTGATTATTTCTGTAATTTTAAATGCTCTCCGATTCTAAGTAGGCTGCGTAGATTTTACACTTTATTGAATTACTACTGGAATATGTTACACTCCTGGAATAAATAATTTTCTGCGTTACCTACTGCATTTTTCTACAATTGTTATTTACGAGTGCTTTGCCATTCATAGATCTGAAAATAAGAGAAATTGCTAGGGAAATCGAAAATGGAAAGTTGGTATATTCCCTGCAGAATAAATACATTCTTTTACCACACTTATTCGTTGGTCGCAGAATATTTCTAATTCGTTTATTTTCAATTGCTTGTTGTTAGTTGAATATTAATAAGTTTTGGACAAATGTCAATTTTTAATTCAAGAGGAACTGCAGGAATTACCTAGTTTGCAATTAGTTCATTGTATTTTAGTCATTCATACCTCTTATCCCCTTACATTGGGTCATCACCTCACTTGTAACACGGAAAAATGTTTTCCTGGGCCGTTTTATCATCAAGTTAGCTATTACACTACAGGTAAATAAGGACGTTTATTAAGTAATCATTTATTTGTCACAGTTACACGTGTTGTATCACCCAAATTGGCAGCAGTTATTGGGAAATAATCCAGTAAAAGTTAGAAAACGAGAGCTGGTTGCTGTCGTTGCAGCAAGCTATAATTTAAATCAGAATTGGCATGCGGATCACAAAAGAGCACTAATAGGCTACTAAGTATTACTTGTTTTACTACAAATGCATCATTGGTTTCACTTGAACCCTTCAACTGAAGTTGAGTGAGGCAGATGTGCTTAATATTTCCATGCCCATTTAAAAATGTGTTTCCGAGCCGTCGCTTGTAAAAACAATTAAATTATGCTTCATTATTGTGTAAATATCTATGCTGCAGAGGTTTGTTTAGTAAAATCCAATATTTTTTGTTCGTTAATTCTGGATATAATGCCATTGAGATATGCACACGAATGTCGTATTTTCCGTATAATTCCCTATTTGAAGTGATTGTCAATTTATTTATGCCTTGTTACTCGCCTTGATGAGTAAAAAACAGGCTCGAATGGTTGAATTTGGCACATCAATTTGTATATTTTTTTATGAAAGAGCATTTGTGACATCATCAGAATTTCATGATCTGCATCACTGATGATTTATATTTCCTTCGCTACAATGGAGAACAATGCCATTGCCTTTTGGGACGTCCGTCAACCACGGCACAAAAGCCTTTCATTTGTCCTGACTGAAATTCCCCAAGCTCCGCTTTCATCAGCTGCTATTCCAGCGGAAAGCTAATTACGATCTTCTTCTGTTCGTCGCATTCCGACTGGCAATGACTTCGTTATGTTAGCAGAATCGAAAAACCTCGGGGACATTCCGGGTTGCGCTTTGCTATTCTTTCGCCTACTACACAGTACGTACATCGATCCTTTCTTTCACTCACTATGTTGACGTTCTCCGTTATTTCCGGAGTTTTTTTAAACTGTTTGACGAAGAAACATATTTCCTTTGTCAAATTTGACATTGTATTCGTACACCTAATATGCATTTAATTGCAGCCACGGTGTCAATAGCGAAGTTATTCTCTCATCACTTGTTTCATCAGCCTAACATTTGAGAAACATATTTTTTCAAGCTTATTGACCTAGTGGCTTCAGCACTACGAGCTATTTTGCTGCCTAATGCTCGTGTTGTCGTCATCTAATTTTTGGAGGATTGAGTTATAGTTTCAGCGGGGTAATGCACTTTTATGGATGTTACTCTGTACAATGTAAATTATTTAAGTGATAATTTTATTCTAGAATTTCCAGAGAGTTAAATTTTATCCTTTTTACGATTGCATATGAATGCCATTTGAGAACGATAGGCCTTGGAGTTCTTTTATGACGAAACGTTTTATCATTTTTTAGTTCATGCGTCAAGATAATGGCGGGATGACCAATTGTTGCTATTTTGTATGGAATATCAAATTTAGCTTGAACAGCCGTGGGTATCAAGTTAAATCCTTTGCATGACAATTTGTATTTCGAAGAATGAAAGGTTCTTCTTTTTAATCAGTTTCATTTATAAATTTAAGTCCTAAGCTCTATTTAGTGCATGTATTCTAGAGGAAAGTAATTGCAGCTTCGGACGATGTTACAGCATAGTACATTTTGGTAATACAGATCAATTTTATCCCTTTGTCCGTTGTCGGAGGTAGGCCAAGTTAAGCAGTTCTAGTGCCAATAGTAATTTTCAGAGGATGGATCCTTTTATTACGACAATTACTCACGTGAGTGTCAGTCATTTTTTGGAGATCATCCTCCGAGTAAAGGGACGTGGCCAGGAATTTGATTGGAGAACAGAGGGGCTAGGGTTGTGTGCTGGTTGCTTATACGGTTATTTTGATATCAATCCTTGCCTATTGGAAAACCATTCAAACTATTTAAGAGGCTAAGAATTTGGTTTGAAAATTCCCAATTGTATGAGAACCTATAAAGAGTAAATTTTATGAAGCTAACTGCATTCAAACGCCAATGAGCTTTGGGTAACTTTTTTGCCACCTCTACACGCTTAAGTCCACAGACAAGGCCATGGATGTGCGACCCTTTTCTTCACCACAAAGATGATGGTGCCATTACTTTCCGTGATATTCATTCCCTGGTGTAATCATTTGAACCTTCCCAAGTATTCATAGCTAACAATCATTGAGTTGCTTGGAAGGTTGAATTATGGGTCTGTTTATTTTATAGTACCTAATTCGGTGACAAATACTATGACGTGTAACTATATTGAAAAATGAAGTGACTTAAGGTGGTTGCCTCTCGAATAGTGGTATATTCACCGAATGCTTTCCTGGCATTCTCCACGAGGGAAGAATTTCTGGGGGAGTGGAAAGACAGAAGCCCCGATACCCTCTGGGTAAGTTCCCGCCTCTGAGTGATGGAGTGAAAAACCCTAAATTTTCATCTCCATGACTAATACCCACGAGAGTTTTAAATAAGAAATAGTATTATTTTCCTGCTCTTAAGGCCGTTTTACACTGACAATGTACGTTGCAATTTTATTAGCACGTAATTGTAAAGTCTTACATGTGTGCGATGGCTCAGTTAAAATCGCTTCGCGTAAAGCGGTGAACTGCTGGAATGCATGCGGGAATGCATGGTCCTGAGATGGTAAAATAGCCCATGCATTAATTTTGCTGGTGCATTCGCGCAATTGCACGCCATAATGAGAAATCAATGCAGTTCTTACACGCGCAATTATTTTCCCGCGTAAAACGGCATTTATTTTTCCATTCTTTGCGAACACTTGGCTGTAGGTATAAACCGTAATGTCAATTTCGCGCCATTTTAAAATCTCCCATCAGAATTTTTTCAGTTTAATTTTTCTTGCACGCTTACCAAGTTTTAAAATTTCCACGAATTGATATTATCTCGGGCACGGTTGAATATAACTTTTAATCTATCCTTTTAATTTCTCGCATTTTTGATACATGTCTTCTACGTAACCATTTTCTCCCTCTTTGCCACTCTCCTGATATTCTACGATTGATGAGCAAACAACTAGCCAAAATGATGATCTATATATTGCGAGGCTCTTATGCGATGCCCTGATCATTGATGCTGTTGAGTCATAAATACATTGATGATAAAACATATCAATTAATATCCGATGTCCTCAAGCCTTTTGGTTGCTGCCATGGTGACCTCCGCCTTTCCTCTCGACCGAGCCGTTAACATTTCATTAGCGGGAACGGCACCATTGTTTGCTTCGACATGCGTTATTTGTTTTCGTCGAAAACTCACGCTCCGGCATCACCGCTCGATATTTCATTGCCATGCGCGTCATTGACGATGACGAATACTTAAACGGATGGGAGTCAGCCCCCTGATGAGGGATCAACACAACGTCAGCGTTCTATACGGTAACCCCTCTAACCCCCTCTAATTTAATCATTTTTACGCCTCTTTCCTTCCGTCTTCACTTGTTCCATTCATTTACTACTAATGAATGTACCACCAATAGATAAAGCGGTTTCAAGCAAATGCTAGCACTAGAAAAAACTGACATACCACCTCTAGGTATCAATTCCTTTTTCAATGTTTAAATCAGTAAGCACCATGAAATTTATTCATGAGCCGTCAAATTTACAGAGAAGAAAATGCTTACCCCTGCGCAATAATACGAATGACTGCTCATAAGAGGAAGAAATCCAGGTTTCTCAACTAGATTGCATTAAGACGTCGCAGTGACTTATGTTTAGAGATGTCATGAAATCCAAAAAGTTATTTAAAATATCTTGTTTCTATTCTTTGGAATAACTTCAAATATTTTCGGGATTTTTGTTTTCTCCACTTACAAGGTTTTGACTACAACATAGCCATTTTAAGTAATCTAGGTAAAAAATATCTTATTTTTTTAATTTATCACATTGAAAATAGATATTTAAAATGAAATAAACGCAATTTTCCACAGGATATTTTTATTTTGAATATATATAGATTCCTTTTATTGGCATGTACAAACTTGGTCCTTCTATGGCATGCGGCTTGCCAGATGGTTCCATTTATCCTACAAAATGACAACATTTAAAGCAGAGCATTTATATTACATTACAAGTTACAACTTCATACACAAAAAAACAACAACATGGCACAAAAAGTTTTAGGAGCTTTGAAACTAAAATATGGGAAGAAATTATCGAAATAATATGTTGTAATTTCTGAACAAGTGCATTTATTTATGACGAACTTACACGGTATTTTGCGTGAATCCGTCGAATTGCAGAAATGTTTTGTAAACAAGTTGTTACCTGAAAGAAAGTAAAAATAATACGGAGCATTACTTGGTTCGTATTCTGTCCTAGGTGAGAACGCTCGAAGAGAATTATCATGGCTACCACTCATTTCCCCTTCTGTCTCTCTGTCTTTATTTCTCTCTGTCTCTTCCCGTTTGGTCCAGGTGATCGATCAATTGATCGGCTTTTTCCCTTTGATTTTCTCGCTGAGTTTCATTGACCTCTCGCCAGAAATTTTTCACCCTTCTCCCGAAAGACATGACGGCTGCTGTGATGACCTAGAAACATCGGCACCTTCACTAATGCATCTGTTCCCTATTTTTCGATGCTCACAGCTTTAATTTGTAATGCATTCGGAATGCACCTTACTCCTGGAGATTGATTTGATTGCACCCTTACTGACGCTATATTTGAGTTATGCTCCGGCTTTTGAAAAGTCTATTAGCACCTCCTATATGTCGTGCTATATTTCAAGTCTTCATTGTGAATGGCGGTGAAATTTACTTTGATTTTCAAATAATAAATTTCCATTGAATGTGATTACGGGTAACATGGTGCATTAGAAAGATCCCTCCGGAAATTAATTAGTTAATTGTTTCCCTGTGACATTAGATGATCTTCATTACTCTACCGCTATTATATTCGAAATTTATGAGCATCATTTCTTTACTGTCACAGTCAGGCATTCTGCGTCGACTTGATCACTATCCATTTGATACCTAGATTGATCATTTCGCACTATTACTTGTTTTTCGGTCTACCATCCAATGGTAATTCAGTGATAGTTTTCTGTGTTACAACATATTTTTGCTCTTCAGATTAATATATTTCGAAAAAAGTCGATGTATACTTGTTTTAAAGCAAAATCCTCCTTTCAAAATTGATTTTAGAGTTTGTTTAGATCGGTATAATGGTTGAAACACAAAATTAATCCTCTGAAGCGTAGGACGTAAAGACAGGCATTAAAATTATTTCATCTTTAATGGCAATATTTCCGACCATTGAAAGACCTCTCGGGACAATATTGTAGCGGCGCCTGTAGGTGATGTGGCGTCACTAGGTTACGGGCACTTTTTTATATTGATTCTTTGTATTGAAGTCAGTTCTGTCAAGATCTCGTTCGTTTAAGTGTTTTGAATAAAGTGCTGCTGTATTCTCAAGTGTGGACAGCTAATTTCAATCAGAACCCGTAACAATATAGTAATGTTGACTGTCGATCCTCTAAAATACTCACTTTTCACTTCATAGCCTCACTAGCACCTTTTGTAAAAACCACTTCCTACACCAACCTAAATTACGTCTCCCTTTCTCCTGTATTTCAGTTGTTACTGACTTCCTTCGTTGTTCAACACCATTCCGTCTAAATAGATATCCTACCGTGGATCTTACAAAGTCCTTCGGGACATTCAAGAGGTGGCTCTGAAAAGTCTCCTGCTGCTGAATCTCCATTTTTAAAGGCTATTTGCAGTTAATAGTCGTTAAAACGGCAAATTTTAAGTTTTATATCCAATAAAAATACCTAATTCGGCTGTTTTTCATTTATTAAATAACTAACGTTAGCTAACCTGGATCATTTAGGCTCACTGGGTCGCTTGATTACCGTGAAAGCTACTAAGCACGGAGAAAGCCCGTAGGTATGTTACAGTGCCGAACCAATTCATTTTCGCAGTCAGCATGTGTGTCTGCATTTCGCCAACTTGCCGTAAAATTTGCACACGCAGGAAAGCCGGACGCGAATTGGAGCCTGAGAAATGGACACCTTGCCGTAGTGCTCCCATCGGTAAAGCAAATCCGTTCTGATCGGTGGACTCCGATTACTTTTTTAACGGATTGGTGCGCCGACAGGTTTTGGCGGTTGATGCGGAGTGATTGGGATCTTTTCCAGTGCGTTGGCACCACTGGATTCCGTGTTATCGCTGCCGCGTTGATTCCATTATTCATAGCCATCGATCCCCTGCCGCCTGATTCCCACGTTATATTTGTCATGGTGGCGGTTTTTTTCATTGCAAATCACAATCCACTTTTCATGAATGACCTTCCATTGTTCTGTACAACCTTTGTGATGGTTAAACCTTATTACCAGTGTGTTTTTCTGCTCGTGTTTTCATAGAACAACTGGAAATGAAATATTTGGTGAGAATGGGGACATTTACGCGGATTTTGGTTTGACAATGCGTATTTTTTCACATTTTTTTGAAAATTTAAAAAGGTATTCCATATTTTCGTAACCTAAATGGACTTTTCCGACGAATCACGGATGAATCGCAAGTCCATCTGTGCTGTGAGTTCACACTCCTGAAACCAAGTATGCAATTCTTAAAAAAAATATTTTTTAATATTTAAAATACAACTGCTTTGTTGTGTCTTTCCCTTATTTTATCCTCACGATCACGTTTACTATAGTATAACAGTAAACGAAAGACATTTTTTTCATTTTTTTGCAGCGTGAATATTTGTTATTTTTTCTACCACGTGTAAATGTTTTTTTTTTCGCCCTTCCCGTAACCCCGTAAAATAACAACGAGGCAAAATGCTCTGAATCAGATACTATGATCGCCTCCTGGATATTTTTTTTTGCGAGCGAAGTTTTCCCTTCGTTCAAATCTCGTACATTTTTCTCTTCTCAAATTTTATTGGTACGCAATTTCTGAGCCATATTTACGGATGTTTTTTAGTACCTTTTGTCTATGGCGTTATATTTCCGTGAATTTTTTCAATGCAACCCCATACAGTTTCTGCCATTGGTAATACTAATAGGGTAATCGGTCTTTAGTTGCTCTCACGCATGTTATAGCTTGGATCCTGCCTTATAGGTCTCCCATTATAATTTTAAAATATTCCCCAATTAATTGCTCATATAAGTTAGCGCTCTCGAAAGAGTATTACATTTTAGTAGCTCTAATTAAATCACTTATTCCAGTAGGTAACTTTGATGTTAACAATCTGTCCAAATGCATCCAATCAATTGTTTAAATCCCTTTAAAGTTTTAACTTAGCTGCGGATCACATTTTTATTGATGTGCTGTATTTTTTTTCGAAACGTAAAACGGACTTGGCTGATATAAAGGCTTAAATATTCTGCCTCACGACCACCGGTCTCCGTTTCCGTTGTCTATTACGGGCTGAATTATTAAACAGGCGTGAAATGACTGGAGACCTGGGGTGGACGAGGAAGGGAGGGAATTCAGGCCAGTGATTCCGAAAATACTCCCGTCGGGATTTATGAGTGCCCGTGTGTGGAAGTATACGTGTCCAAGGGCCAACTTGGTCCCCTTAACAACTTCCGCTTATAAATCTTAGCGCCTCTAAGCACTCCTTGCCTTCGTGGGAAGTGGGGACGGGTGGTGTGGGCGGGCCCTAGAATATCGTCCTCCGGGAATTCATTTGATTCCACTCGCGTGTTCCCGTGACGAAAGCTAAAACTATATTGAGAAATTGAGGATCCCTTCAATATCTCATCCCTATCGTTATATTTCCGTGAAATTTAATTATTAATCTCTATGCTATTTTTGACATTCATATGATGATTAATTTCCGTACGTACAGAATGGCGGTATGTATTTCTAAAATTTAATCCCTTACATTATCCAAAAATACCCACATTCACAAGTATGACTGCAGAAATGTTCATATCACACACCCTATTCAGATTCATACGAGAAGTATGGGACTATATTGTACCTTCTAGAAAGAGTGAAGAAGTTTAACTCAAATTATATCAATTAAGAGATGTAAAGTTAGGGAAGCCATTATTAGGGAAACAAGAGAAACATTTTCTTCGTAATTGCCTGATTTTTTTTTCGTTTTAAATTCTGGAAAGGTGAAATTAAAGGATTTTCTAAAATATTCGGAAACCATTGTGGGTTAGGAAGTAGGTGCTATTTTATTCATCTTTCTATCCTTGCAGTAGCCTATCTCGTGAGGTGAATTTTCCTCTTTTTTTAAACATTTTCTAAATGACAATGTTCCGAAGCTCTTAATTTGCTGAATTGTTTTAAAGAATGAACCCATTGCTGACTATTAGTAAGATGACAAGTGGAAGAAGATACCAAATGACTTACTCTCTAATTCATACTGCCTTTTACTCCGGCACACTGGTGCCACTATCTCTTCAGTCCACTGCACTGTAAAACCTTATTTGGTGAAGTCCTCCCTACCATCTCATGGTTACCAGGCAATTTTTACTGTATTTACCAAACCTGTTTACCAAACCAAATTAGTTTTCAGGACCTTCTACATGGGCTATCTAGAATAAACTACAAAATAATCTGTTATGGGTGTATGGTAGTTAGCACTTTAGGTAATATGCTGCTCAGTACTTGTAGTAATTAGTTTGTTCCTTTTTTGTGCTATAAAAATCCAATACTACTGATGCTGAAACATGGAGAAAGAAGACGTTTGTGTACAAGTATAACAACAATTAAATTCATGGTCAAATAAAAACACAGTACTATTCCACAACCTTATATTTTTGCAGTCTACTAGTTTCAACGTTACAACGTCATGACGTTGTATGACGTTGACACAATGACGTTGTAACGTTGAAACTAGTAGACTGCAAAAATATAAGGTTGTGGAATAGTACTGTGTTTTTATTTAACCATGAATATCTCATCGTTCCACCAAGTAACGCCTAAATCTGTTGATTTTATTAACAAGTAAATTGTTTTTCTATACAACGTGGTGGGAACTTGTCCCTCTCTTAAAATTTCACCAAAAAGAAACGGGAGTATTTCACAAAAAGAAAACTAAAATATCCAAAAACTTGAAGTAATTAAAAATGTACAAATCCAAAGATAAAAGAATCAGTGAGTGAAATTTTTCCATATTGAAAGAAATGCATTCATTAGTGAAACCTTGATCGTGATAAATTTTATAATCGCATAAAATTTCAAGTATTTATATCGGTAATTAAAAATGGCAAACTGTAAACCTCGCCATCTTGTTCCAACCTCCCCTTTATGATGGAAAAGTTTTACCATATCGACCTTGGCACCTTAAGTTGCGTGAGGCTTTATTGGAGAGTTGTCAGTCCTTCTGGAGCCTCCTGCAGGCCTTTCCGTGCAAAGTGGATGCTGCGCCGGAATCTTGGTTCGTTTGAGTTTCACCGGCAGGGGATGAGTGGTGTTGCATGGGAGGGAGGATGATGAAAGGACCAAGGCCAAAAATGTGGAAAGCAGCATCCCATGGCAAACCCTCGGTCTGCCATCCGTGTGGTGTCCGTTGGGGCTGTCGTTAATTCAATTTTCATGGCCGGATTCTGCGGGATAAGCGAAAGGATAGAGACCCTTAGAGGGCGTGCGTAGTCTGCGGGGAATGAGGGGACTAATCCAGAAAGGGATGCATGCTGTCCATCTTTTCGTTTTATTTTCATTCTGTACAATGATGGCAGTCATCAATGCCGATGTCGTTATGTAAGGAAGGACCTGATAGCTTGATCGACCGCTGTCACAAGTGTCGCATATTCTTATTCATTGAATTACATCGGAAAAAATTGAAAAACGGGCCGGGTATCATAAATAGGAATTTATTCTACACAGCCGAAAAACTTTGCAAAACACACATTGTACAAAGTAATATATGAAGGCAATACCATGAAAATGACATTTCTTAAGAATTCCTTAGAAAATGATATCCTCAAGTTGACGCTACATTTTTAGACTTCAGGAATACGTTCGAAAAAGATCCACATTCACGGATAATTCAGAAGTTTTACGCATACGGCATAGATAAGCACGTAACAGGTTGGATCAAAGATTTCTAAAATGATCACGAGCGGAAGGTTGTTATGGATGGAGTTAGCTCGGATACTACTCAAGTTACCCCAGGTGTACCGCAAGGAAGTGTTATAGGTCCTATTTTGCTCCTTCTTTATATTATTGAGTTACTTCTTTACCACCGCGTTCATTCATTGAGACGATGTTTTAAATGATGCCGTTGTTGTTTATTTTAGGATGAGAAAATATTAAAATAATATAAACTTTGCATTAAACTTTTGAAATTTCAAAAAGGATCTATAAATGGGTAAAATAAATAACATTAATGTTGTTGAAATGACACACATTACGAACTTCCACCACATCGTGCCCAACATCATCTTGTATATAAAAATGAATCGCAAAATGTGTTGGTAAGCGCATAACTCAACAACGCCTGGACCAATTTGGCCAATTCTTTTTTTAAAATGTTCGTTGAAGTCCAAGGATGGTTCTTACGGCGAGAAAAAATCGAATAATTGCCAGAAAACCCTAAAAACAGCCCTTTTCTTTTTCACATACAAACGTTTTCTAACTAAAACGTAGAATCAATTTGAGCTTTATTGCTATTATATAAAGTTCATATTAAATTACAAGCACTCACTGTTATCTAAGAAATGTAGGTGTGTAATATAACATTTTAATTACTAAATATATTCAAAATATTAATTAAATTGAAATTACATTTTAAAAATTAAATTCGAGCTGATTGTAAGCCCAGCCGTGGCCCAGATCGAGTTGACACTTCACTACCGTGTTTGTAAACAAATCTCCAAGCAATTGTTGACAAACGGTAATGTCCGTGTTCCTGTCGAGGAATCGAGTAGTTTTAACTCATTTCCTTGGAATGATTGCAAATAAGTTTCAGTGAGCTCATCAACAAAGAGTTCCAGAATATGATTGATCACCAAAAGAATCAAAGATGGTTGATTTAGCGAGCAAGAACGAAGATGTGGATGACTAAAACGAGGTAAATTCAAATAGTTCGTACTCTGCATGGATTCGAATCTTTTAAATGTGTAACAAACGAAGACGAAATCACCAACTATCTATCTGAATATTTTAAGTCCTTGGACGTACCTGGCTTACCAAGGCACGATTTACAGAAAAATGTAGTTTCTGTGCTCATGATCTTTCGAAGCCTAAACCAACCATAACTATCCAACGGAACGTGTTTGGTCATTAAAAAAATTGGCGATGAATGTGATTCACGCAACTTTACTCAAAGGAAAATTCAAAGGTTAGGAAGTCCTCATTCCGTAGATTCCATGATCTCAACTCATATGCCCTTTTGAGCTTAAACGTATTCAATTTACAATTCGTGTTGCATTCGTGATAACGATTAAAAAATCGCATGGTCATTTTTTTCAGTTTTTGGGTTGTTTGTGCTCATGTGCTAATGAAAACCCATGATTTTCTCATGGTCAATTTAGCGTGCTATGTTCACGAGTCGATAAACCATCCTCTGTATTTCATCCTTCGCTTCAAGTGCGTAGCTAGGATAGGGGGTTTTGGGCGCAGCTAATACCACGGGTCTGTAGGGTATAGAAAACTCGCTAAGGTAAGCGGGAAGTGTGGGGGCACTTCCCCCAGACATTTTTTAAGATAAATGGTTCAAAATAGTGGGTTTTGTGGCTGTGTGAATAGTTAAATATGTTTTGTTTGTTAGTCATCCGTCCCCCTAATATTAATAACATCATCTTTCATAAAAAAATTCTCTAAGCTCTTGGGGGGGGGGGGGTTTATCCCCCAAAACCTCCCCTCGCTGCGTCACTGCTTTGCTTCGCTATATTTATTTAGCTTCATCCGCTTCATCTTGCACCTGATAACAAAACAAAAACTGTTGTTTCTCAGAAGGTGCTTGACGCAAGACATTAAACCCGAATGTGTAGGGCTCACCGTGGTGCGTTTACGCATGCAGTACGTTTACGCAGTGCATTTTTTCCAAACAGAGGTACTAAAACTGGCGCGCCTTAAGTCATTTAATGCGAATGCTGCTTCATAGGGGCTTTTCTTGCACGATTTTGAGCATCAGTCAAGCGTCGGTCTGGGGTCGTGTCAACCTGCCCCCTGAATGGGCCAAGTGTATGCAACAGACTTGGACCTAAAAACATTTTTTTACAGCTAATAACGCAAATAGCCAACAACTGAATGCGTATAATTTTTATTCCATGAACTGCTTTATTAAACCACAATGCCCAAAATTTCTTAAGCTAAAACGTAAGAAAATTTGTTGAAAAAAATCCGCGTAAACGTGCTCCGATTCACCCTATGTAGATTCGATAAAGAAAATGTCTTTCTGACAAGCAATTTTGGTTCTCATTTACGTAGTTTTATTGAATTTGTATCCTTATTTTATTATAATAAATTAAACATGATTAAAAACGATGCAGCCGCTCTTGATTTATAAATGGTGTAAGTAAACTGTAAGTTCATTGATTGTTAGGCGGTACGAAGTTCGCCGGGTCAGCTAGTACAAGATATAAATAACATTGCTGTACATTGGTCACCCGGAATCAAAATGGCGCCTTTTATACTAATATCTATTAATATGTAACATTGATTGTAAAAAGGTACCAATTTTGAAAATTGTGGATGAAACCCGAGAAGCTTTCATCCACGCTATTCACCGGGAAAAGCTCAGATTCTTCAATTTTGAAAATGGATTTCGTATTCATGGCACTGCGTTATGCTTAAAATTTATTATAGCTAACTTTTTCGTACCAAATAAAGTCTTATGTTACGCACATACCTATTATTTGACTTTAAAAAAGAAATTTAAGAAAAGAACACATTTTTTCGTGAAGATATTATACTTTGACCATATTACAAGTTCGAATGCAAAAAAATATCATTAATCTATGACTCGCTTCAAGTATAGCTATAGAATGGTACTTAGTGTGCTAATATTTACTAAAACTGAGCATAAACAAGCCACAATACTGGAAATTGGCTGACATTTTGAATGTTGAGGTAAAAAAGAAGGGAAGCTGAGGGTCAAACCGTGTTCTCTTGCTTCCATCGCAATCTGAAGTATTCTCTTTACTTTTCAGTTTTAGCCACCAGAGCCTATAATTTCGCCGTGCTTTCACTGAATATCCACCAAACGCCTTTAAGGTGTCCTTACTGATACTCTGAAAAAAATAGGGATACAGGGAGAAGGGAAGGGAA
Organism: Ischnura elegans; assembly: GCF_921293095.1. Classification (NCBI taxonomy): domain Eukaryota; kingdom Metazoa; phylum Arthropoda; class Insecta; order Odonata; family Coenagrionidae; genus Ischnura; species Ischnura elegans. The sequence continues at coordinate 17,346,483 of NC_060256.1, forward strand.
ATTGGAGACACTTCCACGTCAAAGGGTTTTGGGGACAGGATGATAGGGGAGTGGGGTCAGGAGATAGGGTTAGGGACCATGGGGTTCCCTTTTTCTTCGGCCGCCGGAAGGAGAGCTCTGCCCCCAGGGTTTTGTGTGTTGCGGGGGTCGGTTTGGGGGAGAGCCTTTTCTCTCGCCTTGCAGGGGAAGGAAGCGTTGAGAAGGTTTCCATAGCGTTGGATTGAGAATAGCTCTCCTTTTTCCCAGCCGCTCGTGTGTGCGACGCTAAATAGCCTGTGAAATTTCCTTCCCGATCGAAGGAGTGCTTTCAAAGTGGCCCTTGGGAGGGTAATTTGGCGTAATTTTAAATAGCCATTGCGTCCCATACGAGCGTGGTTCACTAAATTTTTCCTCCACTGCGCTACCGTGTTTGAAGAATCCTTGAAAAGTGCTTGCCTGAATTTTTATAATATAATTACCTACTGAGTTTTTAAGGAATTTGATCTAGGAATTTTTCTCACACAGCAATTTTCCCTCCAATTGTAAATGTAGCCTGTTTACATTAAATGCCATGAAAATAAATCCCTTGGATCGAGAATCGAACCACGGACATTTGGCTTTCTGGGACACTGCGCAGACCACTGCGCTAACCGATGTCCTGAATCGCCATGGCAATTACGCCTTCAGTAATATTCAGGATTCAGAAACTTGGATAGCGTTATGGTCTGCTACTAGGGTATTACTTTCTCATGGAAATTCATGTATATTCCAGCACCGTTCACGTGGCAATCTTCAAAATAATATATATAGCCTGTTTTTGTCGCAGTTCACGCGTAGAAACCATTATGCGACCTGAGTAAGTCCATTTACGAGAACGGTACCGCTTGGGTTTTCGGTGAAAGTTTCCTCTCTCTCCTTCTTCATCCTCCTTCAAGACGTCGCTTGGTTCACTTGCTTTCCCTGCCAATTTTACAGCTCTTCCTGTTTCCACGTCCAGTCGAACTGCAGGCAATCCTATCACCTCCGCGACTCATCCCAAAGTAGCCATCTTTACCTATTAGTTTTGGTCTCACGGTCGACTGTAGGTACCTACTCCTCCACGTGTACTCTTCCATATGAACCGTCTCTTGAACTTGAAATTGCTTCGTGCATTTAGGGGTCACGACAGAACAAACAGGCTATAACGTTCGGTTTGCTTCTTTAAAAATCACGTACCTAATCGTTTCCCTTTTAGTTAATTAAGTAAATGCTATATTTGGTTTATTACCTTGAATAGTGATAGAGCATTATTTATCTTATTTCCATAATTTATGTTTGTTTCTTCTTTGAATTCCGAATTACCAATTCCAAAACATAATCTTTGGGTTAATCAGGTCAGTTCATATGAAATGCCCCAGTGCCGCCTTGATATAACCACAAGGTACTAGATGGATATTAAATTAATTGCTAAAATCTTATTTTGAACCTATTTCTTCTAGACTTATTTATTTATTTTATCCAGTCCAAAAGCAGCACTAGGCCAAATACAGAGGACTCACAGTAACAAGAGAATAATTTATTAATATTAAGCAAAACGAAACCAGCAATGAACAAAATAACATTCAACAGTACTTACAAATAAATAACAAATAATGGTAGACTTCATCGGTTGGTGCGAGGAGTGGGGGAAAATTACAAGAGAGATGGTGCAAGATGGATGAGGGATGAAAAAATGGACCTGACTTTTGAGGAATCTTAAAGGAATTAATTAGCACACCAATCCTTTGAATTGACTGGAGACCTCATTCTCAGATTTTCTATTTTATATATGCATGCTATACCACTCTTCCGATGGACACCCTGGAGTCCTTGTATGATGCATGCATAGCCGCCGAGCTACGATCGCCCTTCGCCTGAAGTAATATGCTTTTCATCGTAAGAATTTGAACCCAAACTATAATGCGGAAGCAATGCTCTAAGCCGGTGAAGCATCCCAATCTCTGCATAGCTACATGTTGGGTTCTCTACCTCATCTGGGTTTACTCTTAAGCTTAGACGGTTGCTTATTAAAAGGGAACGCGGTACCTTAATGGCGGGCGTTATGAGCATATCAAATTCTACACAGCGATTGACAGATGAGAAGTCAAAAGGACTCAAACCTATGACTGATACTATACTACTTCCTCTATTTTTACTCGATGAGGGATTATTCGCACAAAAATAAATGCCGTTATCTGGAATTATTCTGGGCCTATGAAATAAAAAATGGCATTCTTGTATCTCAAATCTGGTAACTGTCTCTTTTTCCTTTAAATAATTTGCGTCTTCTTAAGGCGTAGTGTCCTTTTCCCTTTCTTTGGTCTAATCTTATGCTCCCCCTAACTTCCTTCAATGGAGCTAATGACGCTGGCTGCATAAGCAGTGTGAATCGCAACCTCTTTATTTCGATCAACAATACTGATGAGACTTCGTAAGGCATCGCTGTAATTTAAAAAAATGAAGCGATACAAATTGTGCATGCATATTTTTGATTTGTTTTCAAAAGGGCAAATATTTACGTGATCTCACATATGATTTTGTTGTGTTAGGTATAAGATTTAAAGATAGATATTTTAAAAATAAGTATATTTTGCATTTGGTAAATTTTATATTTGAGGATTTACAAGAGTAATGTAGTTGGGCGTTGGTTGATCCTTTTCCTAGATCACACCTTTTCTGTGCTAAAATAGACGTTTATTCTCTTTTTTCCTTACAGTTTTGTGTTGATTTGTCTCTTCTACCGCTTTGGGACAACCGAGGGCCGCCTGTGAAATTGCGACACCGTAAGTTCTTTCTTCAGATATATTTTATCCTTGAATGTAGATTAAAATTTACATTGAAATACCTTTATTGAAATCCTATGATTTTTATACTTCCGTAGGTTTTATATTTTGTAATGATAATCAACGATATCCTAATGTCCACTAATTTTATTAAAACAGCTTACAAAACTTGTTTCAATTGCCGAAAAATCATTATCAGTTGCACAGTCATCATCAGAGTACCTGGTGATGATTATGTAGCAATCGAAACACGTGTTGTAAATTGTTAAATAAAATTTGTTGGTAGTACGATACCTATGTTCGTCATTCGATATGTTGTTCCACGATACCTCTCGGCAAAACTTGGGCTTCATATTTTGGAGACTCATCTGATTATTGAAATTTACACATTTACTCTCTACAGCATATGAATTATTTCTTTATTTCGTCCGCCTTTTGCTTTCTATTAGACGATCTTTCTTTTCCTATTAGTTCATAGGTCATTGGTAGCTTCTCTCCCGATCAAATACGTAGGGGTTGCACTTTGTAATTAGTCGCAGCCAGCTTCAAAAAACCTCGTCCGCGAATCTTCGTCTTCGGATGCTCCCGATTAAGTCTCTTTGATCGCTATAGCGCAGTCAGCGAGTCTGGTCGACCTTTCGCGACGGATGGCTAAGCGAGTGCATTGATTGTGAATGGCTCGCTTTCTCAGTGGATGACGTCTCTTCCCCTTCCGCTGTCTTCCCGCCATGCCATTCCCATCCAATCACGGCACCTTTCATTCTTAGTTTCTTTATCTCGTAAAAAAAATGCTTGTACAAGAGAGCTCAAGGCGGCTGCACTGTATTGCGGCCCTTTTTTCAGAATTTGTAAAAGTTACATTTTCCTGGTGTCGAATTGACCTAAATTAATACTACCAATTTTTTCAGTATTTGAAAACGATTTTCATCCACATCGCTCTTTTAGCTTTATCCCGATAGCTTCTCAATCGGTACTATTATTGGCGCAAAAAAGATAGAACGCTGAATATTTAATATTTGTAAAAAAATCATGCCAAAGCTCCTTAGTGTCGTGCCATATATCGTGTTATTCATTATTTATACGACTACTTCAATGAATCATTAAAAATTGTTTATGGGTGTACCTTTAGCTTCTGCAGTTGAAACAAGAAAAAAAAGCAAAAATCTGCGAAACTGTCGTCTTCGTCATCCCGTCACGTGCAAAATATTTAATTGGTGCATTTTATTGAATTTTTTATAGAGAGGACGACATGTTCGCATCACAAATACCTTTTTAAAATTAAATTTTATTTGTTCTTGGATTTTTTTTTATATGGTAGAGCCGAAAGAGGCCGAAAGGTAGGTACATGTCAATTTCCGCGTTGTAGATAAGAAAATGAATATCGAAGTTACGTATGCTTTACGTAAAAAATATTTCTAAACTTTTCATGTTGGGAAAGGTTTATATTGTTCCTCTTACTTAGATAAATCAAAAAGACGACTAACGCCCAGCGGCAATGCACACCACCAAAATGTCGATTTTTGTCGTTGTGATTTATTTTAAATGATAGGAACAAAATAAATATTTCCTAGCATGAAATGTTTAGAAATATTTTAATTGAAAATACGCTTATAGTATTCACACGTGTGTGAACAGCGTAACATTTTCAAAAGGGGGTTTCCTTTAAAATGGTTTGCTGCTACGAAGCCATGGTCGGACAAAATAAAACACTACGTTGAAAAAGCAGTTTTTTTAGTCCTTCAGCTCCTATGAATCATTGTTTAATTCAACAATTTTATTTATAAATTATTATTTCACAAATAATTTGAATAAATTTACTGTAGTTACGGTTTATGATACGTGTAATTTATGGAGGAAAACCGTATTTAGTTCTCACAATTGCATAAATAGGTCAAAAATTCAAACTTCAAATTTTTTAATGCCTTGCGACGTATAACTCAAAACATTTAGAACATTTTATAATTTAATTACAGGCTCTAAAGATATATGACTAAACTGGATGAATTATTAATAGTAAGTTTTCATTAGTATACTTATCTTAGCGTTACCCAGGAGAAACTTCCAATGGGAAGGGTTATGTCAGGGATGCCACAAATTTTGTTGTTGAAGCTTTATGATTCTCCCTAGAGTATGCAGGCCATAATTTTATTTCCCAGAGGAATTGAAGTAGTAACTTGCTTTATTCTATGAGTCTCGCGTTATGAGCAAAGGAAATCTCTGTCAATAACTTCATAGTGAACAAATTTTTATTCATAAATTAGCAAAAATAACGCATTTTGAAAAGAACCCTTCGATTTTTCAGAATGATGAGCAATTGTATTAATTTGGAATAAAAAATAAATCATTCTCATGAGAAATAAAAATAAGTGAGCAACAAAGAAGCCCAAGTCTTTCTGAAAGACCATATGAGTTTTGAGTGATGTGATTATCTCATTTCTTCATCAATATCTGTATTATTATTCATTTCCGCTCCAGATCAGAGAGTTTAGAATGCAATTATCAACAAAGGCTATCGGTTCAGAAGGCTTGCAGAACTCTTTTGCGATATTCTCCGAGGGTTCCTCTTGTTTCTCTGGTTTCCCTGATCTCTAAAATTGATTGTGTAAACCTTCGTTATGTAGGTCAATAAGCTATTCCGGTTTTGAACACAGTGATTTCTCTCATGGCAGCCAAAAACCTGAGAATGAATGACGACCTCAGTTGCGCAGAAAAACGTAGACAGTTGAGAAAGAAATTAACCCGGTGGGAAGCCCGAAAAGCCGTTAATGAAGCAGTACGTCAGGCTAAGCATCATAACATACAGGTTTTCACAAAAATCCGTTTGAATGAGATGATCATCGAAAGGGGAGGAAATATAATAAAGTCAACGTTTTTCATTTTGTACTGCTGCAAATTATTAACACCTTCAATACACGTGTTTCAAAGCTTTCGATTTAACATAAGGTCGAGTGAGGAATAAAACTGCTGGGGTACCACCCGTCCCCTTACTAAATATATCTAGGTAGATCTACATAATGCCCTGAGAGCCACCTCTGCGGTTTTTGGCAGGGGAAACTCCTTTTCCTTCTTCTGTTACCTCACTGCAAACTGAAATATCCATCACTCACCCCATCTAGCCACTAATTTGATTTACTAAATCAACTCCTCTCGCATTTTATGTATACATACGTCCTAAAAGTTATTTTATCCCTCGCTAGACCTGATAATGTAGCGAAAGCTTTGAAACACGCTTATTTAAGAGATTAATTAGTGATGGACGATAAAATATCAAAAAGTTATATTCTATTATAGTTTCAAAGCATTCTTTGAGTGTATATGTATTTGATTTAGTTATAAGTTTTCCGATATCCCTCACCCCTATATTCGTCTTCTGAATATCCCATTGACTTAAATTCAAACTATGTTAGAATAACGCTGTAGACCTGTGAACAGATTTACCACTGGACTGCTAATTAGAGGACCTTTATTTAAATTTACTTCCTTTGAACACAATCAGGCATAATCCACAGAGGTCAAGTAAGCTCACGGAAAGATGCTGGCCCCAAATCCTTAATATATGTAAATGTGCTCACCTGCGTCATTATTTGGAGTTATTTATGCCTTTATCTACCCTAAATAACCTTACGATCCGACAATGTACTATTTGAATTTAAAATAAGACTCCGCATGACCTGTATTCTCTCAAGTGGGAGACGTATTACAAGTCGTTGTCTTGCGGGTTACCAAGAAAGCCTATTAAAACAAAAATTAAGTATGTGATGGAAATTAGGCCACTGAGGAACACAATAAAGAGGCTCTTAATTTTATTTATTTATTTCAATTACCCCTGAAAACAGGGCAATGAGGTATTAACATCTTGGGATTTCAACAACTGACAAATATACATTAACACCCCCGCCCTGAATAGGCTATCCAGGCTAGACTCACACCCGCGATTCACGGTTTGGCTGGCGAGGACTTTGCTCCACCGCCACTTAAACCAGCAAAAATAGGGAAGATGCCGGGCATCGAACCCGGGACCTTTCACAGGCAAAGCGAAGGGAAGAAATCATCGTTAGATTCCATCACGATTCCCCATAACTTTACATAAGCTTCGCTGTGTTGCCATATTTATAACTACATCTGCGTGGTGCCATGCAAATGCCAATAACAGGATGGGTGGTGTTATCACTCATACCGTACTGGTTGGGCTCTTTCAAAATGTCTTGATTGCGGGAAAAAAGTATTTTAATTGATTTTAATGTTTCCGGGTGAACAATATTCAGGAATTTTTCTTGGGCTCTACACCATGTTAATTGATTCGTATTGGCCGGCGTTTCAGAAAACGACTTGTCTTCCATTTTAAAGCATGTTACTGTCTGAATGTCCCATTTCACGCAGAACTTAATCGACCGTTTGGCGATTACAACGATGAGGTTCAGGTATCATCCAGTTGGCTGTTGGTATCTTTTAAGGAAAGCACATTAAGACATTCAAAAGACCAACAGCCAATCGGACGATACCTGAGCGACATTGTTGTAATCGCCAAACAGTCGATACGGTTCAGTATGAAATGGGACATTCAGTCAGTAACATTTCTTGAGCCTGGGAGAAAAGTCGTTCTCTGAAACGCCGGCCATTACGACTAATTTAACCTGCTACAGAGCCTTAGAGTAATCCCTGAAAAAGTATTTTAGCTGAAATTTCCGAAAAAGATCAAATCTAACATTTATCTTACGATTTTTTTTAGGCTTTCCTATTCTATATCTCTTGCAAAATATAGTTTAATTCGCAAGGGGGAACGACAATAGCAGGGGGATTTGTTTTGAATTTGCAAAAATGGAAAAGTGAAAACAAAGAGAAAATGGCAGAGGGAAGGGAGGCGCAGATCGGAGTGGGTGTTTTCGAATCGCTTGAAGGAGAGGATGCGATCTTTGGGAGCGTGGAACCTCCCCTTCCATTCGGCTTGGCTCAACCTGCCGGGAGGCGGAACGCTTAAAGCTAAGATTGAATCTTTATTGGCAATTTGGAATGAGATTGCTGCAGCGTCCTCGATCCTTTGCTGTGCCCGGGTGAGGCCAAACGCGTCCCGCCCCACCCATGTGGTTTTCTTTAATTGAAATGGATATGCCACGCAGGAAAATACTGCACGATGGTCATTAAACCTTTTGCATCGAAGTTTAGTGCGTTACTGAAAATACATGTTGGCCCTTTCCATGGAAGCGGGGATAATTTGGATGCCTATCACGGATTTAGCGAAAATTATGCTCATGAACGGAATAGACGTGAATGAGTGAGGATTGTGGTGAGGATGGTTCATGGTGATAAATAATTTTTTGAAATTCAAGTCATTCAATGCTAGTAAAGCGAAGAAAATACTAGATTTTCGACGTATTTTATTAATATTGATCTCAATTCAAGTGCCTTAATCCATAATTTATTCAAGTCATACAATAGAAATGAAGCTTAGAAAATATTAGTGCTGTAACGTATTTTATAATTATTGATCGTACCTACGAGTAATTAAATATCACTAAGACAGAAAGCCTCAAAATGCAATGAAAATTACAGTAAAACTCACTTGTACCGATCACGCAAGTAATGAAATCCCACATAGTTTTACTGTTGATCTTAAAAACCTTGCCTTAACAGCCGCTTCATGGAAAGGGTGGGACGATAGTTTAATATAACGGATCCGTTGTTTATGGATGATGCATAGCAAATACGGCATAAGGAATATTCGCCAGCCTGTGATGTACAGGGCAAAATCCTGTATTATGGATATGCCGAAATCCCTTTTATAACAAAATGGAACGATGGTCCACCGAAATTCGTTATTATTGAATTAAACTGTAATTAATTAGTGAGAGGGCATTAGAAAACCACCCGAAAGACTAAGGCTAATAAATTAAAATAAAACGATGGGAGGTTACCGTAGCCGGCGATCAGAGGGTAAACAAGTTCACCTTCTTCATGATTTGAGAGTGTAACAGGGGGTTATATGGATACAATCATATTGGGAAGAGGCGCAGAGCTCAAGTCATTTGGTTGAGTCGGGATCGGAGATGGAGATGGGGTGGTTGCGTGGTTTTATGCCTTCTTTCCGTCTTCTTGACTGATCTTCTTTCTCTCCGCCGTTTCATATAAATTGCTTTTGCGGTGCGTATCGACCCCGTTTCCTTTGAAGCGCACGAGAAAGATATCTGTTAGGAGCGATTGGGAAGAGCCAGTTGCGAGGTATTCAAGTTTACGAGCTGAATATTTACAACTGTAGAATATTAACAACTGATAACAAGGAAAACACAGCAGAAGTTGGTTTGTGGTGCATTTTCCGCCACAACACTGAGTTGTACCGGTGGATAGGTGCCCGACTACCAATCGGACGGCCCGCGTTCGATTGCCGGCGCCGGCCTTTTCAGAGAAAATCCAGAATGTTCGAAGAATTTTCGGTGCGGCGTTCAAGAGAGTTCGCCGCCACTATATAAGCAAGCCATCTTGGCCAAAAATTAGTCTGTACTTTGAAGTGGCAGTAAACGCTCCTCTGCATAAAATTCACAAGTGTATTATTCAGCGTAGCAATCGCTACAGGTTTATAGAACCATTTTGACCAACTAAGAGTCGATAAATACCATAAGTCTTGCCTAAAGTAAATCATAATCATCATTAGTCAATAATTCTAATATTGGTTTGACGCTGCTCTTCATTCCTCCCTTCTATCCGCTAGGCTTTTCATTGTGACGTATTTCTTCTCTTTTAAATCCTTCATAACCTGTTTATTATGTCATTTATTCGGGGCCGTCCCTTGCCCTATTTTTCTTGTCAGTTGATCCATTTTATCCTCATCATTCATCGGTACCACCACATTTCAATTATTTAAACACTCATGACTTCTCCACTGCTATCAATGTCCAAGCCTCGCTCCCATAGAGAAATATGCTGCATATTATCTTATGATTTTTTTCTTATGTAAATGCATACATTTATTGAGAAGAACGCCCAAAATATTCAGCCGTAACTTTAATTAAATTTCAATCCTCACAAAATTTCCCAATAGCTTGAAATTCAAAATTTTCTGAGGCCTTATTTCAACTTTCCTTGCCACGTAAGCAAAATGGATTTGAAAAAAACCAAACATTAGACTATTAACCGCTGAAAACCGGAAAGCACATTAGAAGTTGATTTCGTAACCACTTTGGCCAACTAATAGTACATCAATAACATTAGTCCTCTTTCCATTACTTAGACGATATTTAAATCAATTTAAATTAAACGCATTACCTACATTACGAGTCAGCCTTTATTTATACTGCACGCCCTCATTTAATAGGCACTTTCGTAAAAGTCATATATGGCTTATGAAATAAACCAAAAAATTAGGCCTAATAATAAAGGCCTAACACATTTAAGCCTACTTTCAAGAAAAAAAAATTTCTATGGTATCGTCCAGGATTTGGTAAAGTAATTGAGTTACAGATTAAAGGTATGATTACGTCTTGAAGAAGGACAAGTTATAATTAAAACCTATGCGAATACAAATACATTTGAAATTTGCCATCTTTAAACTTTTTGGGTTATCGGTGGGTTTTGACTGTCACTATTTCTTTCAAAAAATCATAATGAGAAACTTTTAGAAACTAACATTATTTTGTCTCAGATAATCAATAAATACTTTTGGTAAAATGTCATATTATTTTCATCTATATCAAATGTAATATTGTGATAATTTGCCGGCCTCGGTGGCGGCGGGGTAACGTTCTCGCCTGCCAAACAAGAGGTCGCGGGTTCGAGTCCCGCCTGGGTAGATTTAACCGATCCAGGGCACGTCGTGTAATTGTTGAAAAAATTTGTTGATCCCCCCGGTGTAAAATGGCTGTATCGAGCTGTATCCGGTGGTTTGAGAATAAAATGAAAAATAAAATGAAAAAATGAAAATGATGAAAACTATTATACTGCTGGAATAGGATTCGTTTCAGAACTTGTCGGTATTTTTATCACTATTTCTAAAGTTTCTTCTCAAGCAAGTATCTTATTCGGCATTTTCCAATGCTGATACTGTAACTTAATGATTTTTTATTATCAAATGAGTCAGGTGGACGTAATTACATCCATGGGGCCTTTAATTAATTGATAAAATATTATATCGAATAGTATTGAATGCTCAGCAACACTTATGCAATTTTGGAAACATAATTACAAATAACGGGTCAATAACGTCAGTTTTATCCATTATTTGAGTCAAATTTACAAGCGAATTATCCAGAGGATAATATATCTGAGTCTTATCGGAATTGAAAAACTAAAAGGCTAGTCTTTTCTGGCAGATATTTTTTCTCCATGCTGATGGAGATTATTTTTTGCCGTATTCTCTTAACTGTGATATCATGAGCACTGTCAAAAATAAGGGCCATTTATTAACGTAGCTAATTTTATGATCATTGTCCATAGTTATGAACAAGTATACACATCACACGTTGGGAGGTTATAATCCTTTAGAAATCATATCCGTTTTAATAATAATATTTCATTCAGGGCAACGATCCCTTTTGCGAAATAAAAAAATAAAAAAATATATAAAAAACAACGAAAAAGTATCAAGAGAGTTGGAAACAACACATATATAAAATTATTATAACTGGTCTTGGAGCACCAAATTTTTAAATGATTTTACATCAGAATTTAAAAAAAATCAAACTTATCACATTGTTGATTGCGCCCCATATAGGTAGACATTTCTCAAAGTTACTGCATGGTAATAAAATATACATATAATAAAACTATCTCTAATAAACTAATGTAATAAAACTATCACTAATTTTTTGAAACTAATTAATGAAAGTAACTCGGTGAAATGTGTATCTTTACTCAATAATTTGCGCAAAAAGAGCATCCCTGAATTCTTCCTGCAAGTAGATATCTGGGAGTATATAATGCAAATTATGACTGCAAGGGCTAGAATATGGCTAACTTTTATGGGGACACTCTTTTGGAAAAGCACTGCTCTTTGTCTTTAAACAAAAGCAGTCGAGGCGGTGTGGGAGGTATCACAGTGAGAACTACCTGTGTTGCTCACTCATAAAGGATTACGGTAAACTTGTGCGCCTTAAAACTCCTCCCCTATTCTCTTCACCCCCGGTCGTTCTCAAACACGCGCCTAAACCCCTTCCATCCAGTTTCTGTCCTAATTAATACACACCCAAGCGTAATGCCAAGTAATTACCTTAGATTCAAGTAACATGGGAGCGAGGGAAAATTCGATTAAGAACGCAACCGAAAACTTTCGCCTTCCCCCCTCTTCCACTCCTCCCTTTGTCTTCGTTATTATATTTTTACACAAATCCTCCGGACCTTTTGTTCTTGATAGATAAGCAGAAGCGTTATGGAAGTCGTGTTTTTTTTACCCTGCATATTTTTTTTTCAAATTTCTCCCCTGGCTGAAGGAAAACTTTAAGGGCATGCTATGTAGATAAAAGAACGTGTTTGTGAGTTGGTCGAAGTTTTTTGAATGCTTTCTCCACACGAGCTCGCTGTGGATTATGAGTTGAATGCTCTTTTTCTGTATACTTCCGTCGGGTTTGCGTCCGGTAGCTTCCAGAGAAAACAAACTAGCTCTTCCTCCATCTTTTGTATCACGTGTGGAAGTTTTACCCAAGTGCTCCCTCACGTAGTCTTTTTTTTTCTTTCCATGAACTCACAGGCAGTACCTTTAATAATAGGTAGAGGATTAATTACAATTCAGCACCAAATAAAATTCAGCATTAGTGAACTTATGTATTTTTTGACATCGATCCTGCCATGGAGTTGGATGTATATACTTTCACCTCATAAGAGTATATTTTAGTCCTACAAGATCGTCGATGATCTGGATTTTGGGTTGAAAACGAAATAAATATTTAAAAATAGAGTACATCTCAGAACGGCCAGATTTGAGATGAATTGTTACAATTAAACGTACAGTGTTTACAATATGATAGGCGTATTAGGATGGAAATCTTTACAGGAGAATAGGGTAAAGTATAGACTAATAACTAAGTAATTCAGGGAGGAGTTTTTTTCCAACATGATAGTGAAATATGTTTTATTGTCTTGCTCTCGTAGGCGTGATCAAGACAAGAAATTAAAGGAAATAAAATGCTATGCTTTCCTAATACTATCAGTGGTGGGTAGTAGCAATTATGTCACGATTAATTGAATTAAAGGTATCACTTGCTAGGATGATTCGTTACAAGTCTTTATTTTTCAATTCTTCTAACTTTGCATGGATTTGGTTTAGGAATCACTAACTGTTGGTAAGTTTTGCCTGTTTACGAATATGCACGTATTTTTTGTTACCATGCATAATATTTAATGCCATGTGGTGTGCATGTGGTTATTGTGTTGCGTACTGCATACTGGTGATTGATCACCCCCTGCCAAACACCATTGAGGTGACTCGCTGGGTGTTATATACATGTTGATGTTTTCAGAAGTAGTGATTCGTTTCTTCACCTACGCCAGTGAAAATGTTTAACCCACTGACTTTCCTTGAAATTTTTAAAAATTCTTACCTCCACAAAAAGAATAGTTTAACTTGAGAACTTTAATGTAAACTGTTGAAAGGTACGCTGTGTAACTTTTTGGCACCATGTCCGATAAATACGAGTCTGGACATTCGTAAAGATATGTAGAACGAAAAAACTGGGAAGAGGTTACTCGCACGAGTTTATGAAGAGGGAAGCTTCAAGGTTTATTTATCATGCAGCTGATATTAATAAATTGATCGATGATGATAAATATTATGTTTTGCTGGAAATATTGTCCTTTAAGTACATCTTTGCTATTGAATCATATTTTTCATCTAGGTTTTGGGGAGCATGAAAAGTATAAAAATGATAAGCGTGAGTAAAATCATGTTACATAAAAAAGGATAAACTATCAGCCAAGTTGCATGCCATGAATATATTTATGAAATAAATGTGCAGAATTATTTTTTTGTTACTCTCCGGCGAAGAGTTCAAAAGTTTATCTCCTACAACCTACGGTTATCATAAATGAGTGGATAAAAGATCTTTTCTATTTGGAGAGCTTGCCTAATTGGCACCAAGGAAAATCGTCCTAAAATAACAATCTCACAGGACAGTTATCGTAAGGCAAACAAGCAAAACTTTGACTATTTCCTTAATGTGTTCAACGCTGTGCCGTTAAAGTAGTCTATTTTCTGTTTTAGACGGTTAATGTCGGTTCTTGTAAATCTTAAGTTCTTCCTTAGGCTACTATTTGAGGAGGAAATTATGGAGAGAAAGAAATTTTGGATAGTGCATTGCGGCCACTGGCAATTGGACAGTGAAGAGAGGGCATGGGGTATGAAGATGATTCACCGAAAAATGAAAAATGAGGTAGTTGCTAAAAAAGGGATAAAAAACGGTTTCTATTCTGGACAGTTGGGGTCGCCAGTCATCGTTTAATAAGAAAGAGCAAATAATGACTCATAACTCATACCATTGGTGAAAAATGTGGGATGAAATGTTTTAGGACGAATTACTTGCTTTCTTTGTGACTTAGTAGAAATGATTCAGGGAATAGAAGAAACGGTTGGAGTGAGAATCATCTTGAGTTGTAGAGTACGAGAAATACGCAAACATGTCGAAGGTCATGTGGGTTCTTAACAGAGGTGAAAGATAGGGGAGATTATTGCCCTTGGAACATTTTCTCTTAAGTACAACAACTAGAAATCTACATACATGATTATTAGTCAATTTGTATAATTGCAATAATAATTATGCTATACCAGCTACAATATTCAAAATAAGTTATCTACAATACAAGTAATTACATTAATAATAAAAAAGTAAGTTGTACAATAAGTAGTTATTAGAACTCTTATTATATTTTTCATTTAGGAATCTATATTTATGAGGAATCGTCTCGGGAGATACTTAGTGGAAGTAGTTAATCTTCATAGTAAAACGCAATTTTCAACTAGACTTACTTTAATGTTGCCTGACGTGGGTTTCGGCTGTTATGTGCCACTATGAAGGTGCAAAATCTTGTGGTGATTGGGTATGTATGGGATAAAATGTGAATGGGCGGGTGGAAAGATTGAAAGAGTTTAGGTCGGAGCGGAAGTGAAAAATGGAGTCAACTCATCACGACGTCGTTTGTGGGGTATTCAAGCTGGATTTTTTAAATAATTTTATATTCTTTAACGTAAAAGTATTTTATGCAATGCCTGATGTATGTTATCCACCGTCACACCTTTCCTCAAAGTCACTGCACCCCCGTCCTTTAGCCTCGGCTCATTTTTTAATCCCCTCTTCTCTCCTAGGTTGCGTATGGCACCTACTTCACTATTTTTCTCCAATTTCATGACGCCTTCCATTCCAAACTACAACCCAACCCTCCACTTCGGCCTTTCACTCATAAATAATGCAGGCATTTAATAATTTACCTATTTATTTTAAACGCCGCGAAATATTGGATTAACAACGTATTTATGAGGTGTCGAAGCATTAAAATAAGGTCGGTTAATTCAACATAAATGTTGAGTTAACAATTGTGTTTTATAATAAAGGACAAAAATTTGTTTCAGACATGATATATGTTTCAATCCTGTCGCGTGAACGGCGATGAAGTTCACATGAATTGCCATGAAAAAGCCCCACTTGGACGTAAGTAGGTAATTATGAAATTTTGTTAGCGTATTGGCCTGTAAAATTGAAAGTTAGAAATTCGATTACGGGTCCGGGAGATTTATTTCTCGAGATAATTCGTGTGAATTGCTTCAAATGTTCATTGCAGATTTATTTTTAAATAACCCTACATTAATTTTTGGAATTAGCATAATTGATAGCATCCTAGTATAATATCCTTTCCTCAAAGTACTCAACGTTTCCTATTTAACATTTCTTATCTGTTTCTTCCGGATATTTGGATGTGCCATTTAATTTTTATTCTTATTCAGTGAAATCTGTTTTTCTTACGTTCTTTCCCGAAGGCAAAATATCAACAATATTGCTGCCATTAAAATACAAAATATCCTTCCTTTATTGTCTTTAATTCGTCTTAATTATCAATTCCGGTGGGTAGGGGCAATTGTTAGGATTTTTTTAATGGTGTCTCGGATTTCCACATCATTAGAGCTGCTTCCCAAGGGAAAAAATCCACAGTCGTAAAGTTTTAATCGATAGGTTCGTTAGGGCTCTCTTTTAATTTTCTCTTAGTCATTGAAAATCCAATTATACGAATGAAATATTATTCGTTCAAACGAGTGAGAATTAAAAAGAAAGATTGTTTTAATGTGATGGATAAATGTCTTCAATATATTTCCATTACAGTAACTCATGTAATTTTCAAATTTTAAAAGTTACAATGCTTACCCCTCAGTTAATATATGTCTGTTAGATATTAAATAAGTTAGCCTCACTTTTAAATTAGATGCCTATTTTGGACATCGTATTTCCTAGTTAACGTGTACCTGACTGTACCAGTTTTAGCTCAACAAATGAATCGAACTCTGGCCCAAAAATGAATGAATACGTTATACTAATTATATTGCATCATGCGTGCTGGTAAATTGTTTTTGAAGATTTAGTCATTTAATATAAATGTAATAGAAGTTATATTTGGTGCAGTCCCACAAAGTTATATAACCCCGGAATTGGTCCAGTATTCTGGAATTTTCTTTCTATATCATGTAAAAAAAAGGGTCAGTTACAAAAGACTTCACAAGGGTCTCTCTCATAAGACTAAGCCATTCCAAATATATTTACCCGAACGAAGGCACTATGAAGCCAGAAAGAAGCTTGTTGGGTACGTTTTTCTTCCTAGGAAAGTTCAGAGTAGTAAAAGTTGGATTGGTGATTTTCGATTGTATTTTTAATGAACTATGAAACACACGATTTGTCAGTTTAGAGTCAGGAAAGTGTAAACGAAATATTTTTCATCACAATGCAAGATATCCTAGGTTATCGCTACTGACCTAGCAAATTTATTATTTGTGATGCTATATTTAAATACAAAAGAACACATCGAGAATATATAATGATTTGGATGTAACTTTGGCGAAAATTACTAAAATCCATTGAACTATATTCGCGAATACTGGAGGAGTTTTAGCCTCACATAACAGATCCGTGCTCAGGTCTTCATCAATCCTGTATCTATTTATTAGCAGAACAAGCCACGGTTCTCAACTGCCTCGCATCAATCACGAAACCGTTTCAATTCGTTGACTTTGTTCAAGAATCTGTTGAGTGAGATAAACTTTCGATTGAAGAGAAGGTTGATATAGTATGTTGCCAATAATTATTATTGGCAACATACTATATCGGGGAACTTATGCCCATCTTGGCAGATTTTATTTATTAATTTCTTTGATGTGATTTTAAATGAACTTTTTAGTGCCAATAATTAAATTTAAAATGCAACATGATTTTTTAAATTTTTGTTATGAATTTATTTTGATTCTTCATTGATTTCAGCGATAATATTTTCTGGTACGGGTTACTTGAAATGTCTTCCCTTTTCTTCTCCTCCTAAACAAGCATCAAAAACCAACTTCCTCCTTTGATCCTGATGAATTTTTTTTACCAGGGCTCTTGCTGTGCTGTGCCTTTAGCTTTTTGCTATAACCTCTGCTTCACCTGTTATTTCTTTGCCCTCATTTTCCTGTTTGTTCCTTAGTTCTCCTTTGTTCTGCAAAATTGTAAGCATTTTTCAGGTCAAGCATTCGGCCCTCTTAGCTATTGATTATTAAGTCCTTCTTCTCCTTTTAACATTTTGTGTCTTAAATTCCGTATTTTTCTTTTACTTTGAATTCTGGCTCTTGAATACGATTCCATTTCTTTGATCTCGTACATTCTTAAAATCTCCTTAGATCCTTGCAAAAAGGCGGTCACTTGCTGAGAACAATTATACTCATTTTGATTTCAGATTGTACCAGAAGTACGTGTTGTTAGTACTACTTACAAAACTAATATGGAATCAATTTTTTCATATTGCATAACAATTTTCATAAAATTTTGACACTTTGATTTGGATATGAGATTCAAATTTTGTTCAAAAATTTTACCAAATCATGGATCTCATATAATTTCACAACATTGGTGTTCATTTCCTTTGCGCAAAATATATCAAACCACAAGTTGTAGTACTAGTAGTTGTAGTACTAGTAGTTGTAGTTGTAGTAGTAGTATATAATTCTCGGCGCATCGATTTTTGTTCTAATAAATTCCTATATTTCAGCGTTCTCCTTTCTTTGAAGCGTCTGACTTTTAAGTTGAATCTCGCTTAAACTAGCTTATGGTTATCATTTGGTTTGGTTCCCTGTAGGTCGTCCCACCATAGCACATATGCCATTGTTTCGCTGAGTTTAGACGGAATTTTTACTTTAAAGTTACTAATGTTGTATTATTAATATCTCTTAACATCATTATATGCATACTTTTTGCCTGTATGGAAATATATAGTGGCTTATATTTGCGTTGTATTTTTTGGAATTAGACTGGGATATTATAATTTTTTGATCAAGTATTTTTGAGTCCCTACATCCCTCTCATATTTTCCATGATTCCCTTTTGCCATTTCCCCACCTAATCATGTTCTCATGATGTTTAACTTCCCTTCATGCTCTAAATTACTCTCATATATCCTTGCTGATGAAGTTGTTGCTGTGAAACGAAGCATTTAGTAGGTGCTGGTCTGCTGTTTTCATTTGAATTGCTCCCAAATATTGCATATGAGTATTACCTTATCATAAGAAATTTCAAAATCTCAATGCAAATAGAATAAATTATAAGATCCCATTTTATCTAATGTGAATTTTTGTAATTTTAGCAATGCAATCTGACATCTCAATTTTTATCGGTGTAATTTTTTTGTCTCTATCACTTCTGTTGGATAGGTTCAAGTTCATATTTGGTATTCCAATGAAATATGAGTAGCCTAGTGGCAAAGTTTGTTTTTATCCCCGTACGTAATAGGCGTAAATTATTGAATTATCTAGCTTGGGGTTAAGCAAGATAGTTTCCTTATCAGTTATGTGAATTTTTCAGTTAAAATGGTTCATTAAACCGTTTATGCTTCATAATTTATATGCAGCAGCTACTTATCTTCATGCATTGCGAGATTAATTCTCTCTACAATTTAGGCACCCTATAGAATCGTGCCTCACCATTATTGTTTTCGTAGTTGTAATTATTGATGAATTAAGATTCCCGCATGTTAAGGTGAACATGATGTAGATTAATTTTTTCTAATGATGTGACTTTTGTTTATGACTGTCCGTGGTAGTGTAAAATATGCACTCCGATAAAAAGAAAAAAATTACAATTGACTTTCAAAGTCTCTAATGAAGCCAGTGATGATAGTCTCTTTGATGTGGTCTCCCTGCTTTAACTATTATTTGTTTGACTGATTACTCTCGTTTGTGCACTCATTCTAACTAACGCCATCTGATTTCGACCCGCGATGATAATAATTGCACTTTGTAAGATAGCCGCAGACAATATACAGTTTTCAGGACCAAAAATATCCTCTGATGGATAACAGTACGTGTGCACACGTCAGCTGAAATCGCAGAATGCTCTTTCACATCCTAAATCCTTTTCAACTGGTGAAACGGATCGTTGAGCTTAAAAGTTGTAATCTACCATCCGGGTAAAATTATTGCCGTACGCTTTTTCTCACTCAATTTTGTCTTTTTTTTATATCGTCGCAGCGACTGAAATGCCATTGGAGAGGTTGAAACAGTTTATGGTTTATCAACCGGCTCCGGGTACATTTTATTTATTTATTCATTTTTGTGTTCATCCCTTTTATTTTATCTGCACGTCCGATATGCGTCTCCTACCCCCCTGCTCGTGGCGATAAATTAACTCATCCCAGGGTTGTGTGCGCGCGAGGCAATTACGACGCAAGCATGTGGCACGCTTCAACCAAGTCATTTGTTTCCCTGGGTTACCCTATCCTGACTCATTCCAATGCACTGCCCATAGCCCACCGCACCCCCAACCCCTGGGCCGCTGGTCAAAATATCCCATCATCCCCTTTCCCCCCCTCCCCACCACGCGGGGATATTTTATTGCCTCCTCCGTTACGCTCACACCCGCTCATTTGTTTTTCGTTTTTCGATATATCATTTTCCAGCCCCTCACCAGCCCAGTCTGTTTACTAAGTCGCCCTTAATTGCTCAAGACTCGGAAAAGTAATGATAGTCGACGGTTGGCTGCATTTGTATTTCAGGGCAGACTATGTTTTTACGTGTCGCACCAAACTCGCGCTTTCCTCTTTTTCTTGAAATATTTACTTGGTTACTTTTTTGCATGAGTTGTACGCGCTTTTTCACTTTAGGAAACAGGTATGACGGAAATCCTAAAAAATATTTTTTAGGCTGCGAATCGACTCGCCTAGTTTGGATTTCGTCATTTATTTTTTAATTTATCGGATGTGATTGAAGGAATTGTGTAGTATGGCATCGCTGGATTATTTTTTATCTCTCTTTATGTGCTGTCTCCTCTTAGGAGGTTGGCTCTCATCACAGCTATCTTCTGGGCTGACCTTCTACTACACATTGAAGGCCAATGCCTTTCCTACCATAAGCAGGGCCGGCCGCAGACTTCTTGTGGCCCGGGATAGGATTTGCGCGTGAGGTTCCTCTCCCCCTTAATAAATAATATCTCCCATAACTCTGTACCCCGGGGCAGTCTGCCCCACCTGCCCCTGACCATATGATCTCACCTTCAAGCTCATTACAGCAATACCGTTGAACCATAATTTCAGTGTTCAGTCAGGACTTGGTGCATTTTCCTCTCCTGCCCAAAATCTTTCTTGTGGAATTATTTGCGATATTTTATGACTTTTTTATCACTTATAATATATCCTAGATGTTGTAATCTTCTTACCTTTTTATGTATTAGTTTGTTCTTTCCTATTCTTTTCCGTATTTATCCATTTGTAGTCCCTGAAACCCAACTGATTGTAAGGATTCTTCTTTGAGCCCAAATTTCAAAACTTTCAATCCTATTTTTGTCTCTCTTTTTTAAGGCCTAGGCTTCCATTCCATGAAATAAAGTTGAGAATATGTAAAATCTTCATGGCCGTACTTTAATATTTAAACTCAGGTCTCTCAAGAAGTAGGATTTTTTTCAGGTCAGTTGGAATAAAGCGTAAGGATAAGATTGGTTACTTAAAAATACACTGTCAGTAACCTTCTACTACACATTGAAGGCCAATGCCTTTCCTACCATAAGCAGGGCCGGCCGCAGACTTCTTGTGGCCCGGGATAGGATTTGCGCGTGAGGTTCCTCTCCCCCTTAATAAATAATATCTCCCATAACTCTGTACCCCGGGGCAGTCTGCCCCACCTGCCCCTGACCATATGATCTCACCTTCAAGCTCATTACAGCAATGTAAATTATTATTAAAATATTATGATAACGCGCTTACGACATTTAAAAATAGTGATCACTGCTATTCATATGAACCTAAGTATTTGTGTTTTACCAGAGGTATACCTATAAATTAGACGCCTTCTTGTTTTAGCATAAATTCAAAATGAAAACGAATTCATATTCAATAAACATACCCTCAAATGTTTTTCCATATAATCTTTCCCTCCATGCTCAGTGCTCTTAGAGGTCGATTATTACTTTGAACCACCGTTTTCCTTTCGTATTAACACACAGTAAGTTATTTCTGTGCTTAAATTTCCAGATTAAACTTAATACCATATGCTATTTAATTATCAATATGGAGTTTTACAGAAGAAAAGGAATTTCACTTAACTCGGCAAACTTAGCATTATATCTTTTTTGGTTACTTTTTTGCTACTTTTTTTGTTCATAGATTAAATTGTAACCACTGTGTAGCCTGTGTAACCACACATAAATTATTTGGATCGTTTTGAACACTTTTGTGACAACAGCTTTCTTTACCTTCTGTTTCTTCGTTATACCCGTTGAATATCACTGCTCCTACTCACGCATGGTATAAGAAATAAGACGTATTTAACGAGTGGAATTTTCTTTTATTGTGATACCTTCCTCGTATGCCAGGGTAGTAAAACTGAATTGCATCTCTAGTAGATAGGCGCAATCCACTATGTGAAATGAAGTTAACAAGCTATCATCTGCCACCTTTAAGCGGTGGTAAGATTTGAATACATATGTAGGCTGCTGCAGCGTAGTAATGCTCTTTGAAACGAATCTTTTTATTTCCTACTCACTTAGTTGACCTTTTGACCTTCTGGTCCGATACGCTTTGTCCAGGAGTTGCCTTTATCGCAGTCACACCTGGGGAATGAAGTCACTCTCGTAATGACGCCAGATTAGGAAAGTAAAATTGAAAAGCGCGGTGCGATGCTTGAAAGGGTTCCAAAGCCGTTCGGACGAGTGGTGAAGTCTCTGTAACGTGTCCACAGATGGCATTGGTGCGGCCGCCACCCTTGCATGAGGAAGACTCCTTCCCTCTTTCATTTAATAATGGCTCTCTTCAAACGATTCCGTCTCTATTGTGAAACCCTGCGCTTTCCTCACTCCGGTTGTAATCTCGAAAGGAAACACTGCGGGGTATAGCGCATGAATAGGTTTGAGTGTGGTGTGAATCTCACAGCTGTTCCTCTTATCTCCCTCCGGAGCCAGTGAGGCAATTTTTCACCTCTTTTGTGATCATGTTGTGAAATTGAGTAATTTTGATGCTTCCCTTTATGTGACTGATCCCATGGATGTCGACCAACAGGATGCGCCTCTTTACCGACACGTGCGTCTTAGAAGATTGCTTCCCTCCCCGTCTGAGACGTGGTGGAAAATTAGCTATAAAACTGGGTGTCCAATGACATCCTTCAAGCTGACTTAATTCCATCTTGCTAAGGTGGTGGTTATTTGCGCTACCCTGCACGGATACAATGTATATCCTAAAGTTGAAACTAGGTACTAAGAATAGAGAAGCTTTTACGTAGCACGGTGGTGCGCACATTTGGCCATGAATTAATTTTTTCCATTTCCATTTCTGTTGCCTAAGTGTCTAATTATTTTCGACATTTTTTTATTGCACTCAGGTTGAAGACATTTTTATTTTTTAGCTCACTATGGTATTTTTGAATTATTTACTTTGACAGTGCATTAGACGTTATTTGAAGGGGGAATAAAAGCTGAAATACTCATACGACGGAAAGTTGTTAACATTTTAATGGTAAATTTTAGGACAGCCTTCCTGTTGTCAAAATCACGATTAAATACCTCTCAATAATTTTATTAATTTAGTGACAGTAATCAACACTTTCAGTAACGTAAATAATGCAGTCCCACAAAAAATAATAGCAGCTGAATTAGCAGTTTGTAATCTATGTCGTGATTGTTACTAATCGCCATTCGCCACTATTGTAATATTCCTGGATTAGTATTTTAGTTGACATAGTAGCAAATTACAGTGTTTTATTTAAAAATATTGTCACCTGGTAGTTCCGGTTTTGGGACTAATAAAACATGATGATCATACAAATGATCAAGTACACATCGTAGGTAATCTGCCGGGCTTTATTTTAGCTCGTGTGAGACATTTCTCCCCTGAATGTTTTCCTGCTACAATTCTTTCTTATTAGTACGGAAAGGATTAGATAACTGTAAACTGAAAAAAATCTGGAAGCAGAGGAAACATTTCTGGATAGAGAGACGACCTTATCCCGATTGTAACGTATTCCGTCAGCGCAGCTATACCTTGGCGAGAGGCGTGCGTCATCTTAGCCGCTGACCCAAGTGGTTCGCTGCCAGAACCTCGGTGAATAAAAAAATGAGTGGACCTCCTCCGTGACCTCCAGACAACCTGTTCTTCCTCAGAATTGGCAATGTTACCGCTATCAATGTCCACAATAACCTCTCAACAGAGGCAAGAATTCTCTGCAGGCGCGACGCCGCGCCGTTTGGGACTCAATACAATGGACTCCTGCGAGAGGCAACTTTTTGGCCCATTAACGTTAACTTTTTGACTGCCAATAATATGTGAGGGAGAATCCTACTAATTACAGACCTATCTCACTCACTTCCACTCGATGCAAAAAAGCTAGGACATATTTCTTTCAGTTCCATGATAGGCCATCTAGGCAGCCAAAGTTTGTTAGTTAATAATGAAAACACTGTTACTTCCACAAAATTCACAGAGTTTCTATTTTATTACCGGTTTTGGCTTTTACACCATTTTCAAACATTTCAGGTATTTTCGGCTATTACACCATTTTCAAACATTTCAGGTATTTGAAAATGGTGTAATAGCCGAAACCGGTAATATAATAGAAACTGTGAATTTTGTGGAAGTAACAAAGTGTTTTTCATTATTATTATGGAGCCCTTCCACCACGTAAAAGCTTCAAGTTTCGATTTAAAGTTTGTTAGCATTAGATCAGCATGAATTTAGGAAGCTACGTCTACATAACACCTTGCGAGCAAAATCAAGGGTGTTTGGCTGATGGTTTAGAAAGGAGAAAGACGAACATGGCCTTAGTTCTCATAGCAAGTGACGCCATTAATGTTATTAGTCATGACACCGTTGGTGTCCCTCATTTTGCGTGGAAAAATGTCATTTTAAATCTCTCTCTTTTGCGGTCTAATTCCTTTATTTTTTCTTTTCGGTCCTTCCTGCGCTTTTCATTAGATTTCAGAAAGATATTTATTAGATATAGGCAGCATTGTAATTCATGGAGTTTCCACAACCCTCTGAAACTAACGGCTACCTCTCACTAGTCTCAAACACGGGTTAAAAAGCATGAAATACTCGAGACTGACTAAAGAGCGGATGCACTTTGGTGAGCTGCGCGGCAAAACAGATTCGCTCCGATCAAGTGCTCCTCCCGCGATTTTCGACGCGGGGCTTTGGAAAATATTAATGATCGAACGGCCAAACCTCTTTTTCCCGGATTGGCAGGGTAATCCAGGGCTTAGTGGGCAGGCTATTCGAAAATTGTCCCCGGAATCCATTCGTTCGAGGGTTTCCGCTCTAAAGAGTGGTGCGATTCGTCGCCCCTGCCGATGACATCGCTTTCAATGGATGGGAACCTATTGTACCAAATTATACGGAACATCGAGATGCGGCGTATTTCGCTGTTAATTAACTCGCGTCTATCCATATTCTTTTTCGCCCTGCTTCGCATGCAATCAATCTCGGGGTTGTAATATTGCTCGTTGTGCAAACTAATCCCGAGTCAGAATACGTACAGGAAGAGAAATGCGTTTAATCTGTCGCTTTCATGTTGCATGAACATTATTTCCAAACAATACCTTTTATATATTACTCATTTTCGCAAACACTTTTGTTTGATGCGACAAAGAATTGTGGAACAATTCTTTTCACGAAAATTTATATTTTCAACTGCTGCATGAATGCAGCTCGTTAATATATCCTAATGGTGAGATAAATTTTCATTTATTTTACTCTCAAACCACCGAATACAGCTCATATTGGCCATTTACGTCGGTGTATTCAACATATTTAACAAGTAAACGTACACGAACAACCATGCCCTGGACAGGAGAATCCCATCCAGGCGGGACTCGAGCCCGCGACCTCTTGTTTGGCTGGCGTGGACGTTACCCCACCGCCACCGAGGCCGGCGATTCTGTCTTTCAACGGAAAGTGAGTGTGACAATCAGCGTAGTGATGAAAATGGAAACTCACAGAAATTTTAGGATACCTATTTATCCTTTCAAATTAGCTAAGATGGCTAAACAAATCCATTATGAGCAGACTCGACTGCAGAGCTAAAAGAACTTGGCTAGAAAAAAAATGGAACCTGGAAATAGGAAACAGAATCTATCTTATTCCAGTCGGAGATTTTATAGATAGTCGCATTTAAATCTTACGCTGCTTTCATATCACATTTTTTGGGTCAAGTTTTAGCTTGCGTGGCACTTCTTACACAATGACTTGTTAGTATAATTACAATATAACAGTAGGTATAATGGTTTCACCAATTTTTAGATTACTTTTGACTATGGCAAAGTAAGAAAATATAAAGAGAAATATTTTTCCGTTTTTCAATCCGTCACCTACTTCTCGAGCCATCAGCGATGGAATATCTTCGTGCCTACCCCTTTCGCTTACAAGTTCATGACGTCACTGACTCTTGCCGAGCGGCTCACTGCTTCTCCACTACTCTGTGGCCTCGCGCATGCGTCTCACATGGTTCGTAGTCAAAAGCGCGCTAATTAGAGATGGTTTTCATCAAATATTGAATTTCTCCAAAAAATTAATGAATTTGAGCTTCAATGAGGTCACAAACCCATGCAAAGAGGGCGGAAACCTTTGAATAATTTGTTTCCAATTTAAGAAAATATGGCAAAATGGGGAAGACTTTTTCGTCAAAAATTTAACATTCCCATTCATCTACGAAATTATTTTATTAAATTGATATTTCGAGTCTGATCGACCAAACCCATTGAAATTTTATTATGTAAGGTGTTAGAGTACCATGTGGAATAACTGAAAAGTATTTACATATACTTCATCCTTTTGATAAATCTTCCGGTGCAATGAGTCGCTTATAAATTCAAGGGTCATAGAGATTTCTCTTTAATCGAATAAATGCGTGGGAAAAATTGAGTTTCCGTTAATCAATATAATAATTAATCTAAAATATTCAAAGAAATCTCTTCAGTACTGGAAGTATTCTGATAGATGATTTGTCTATTGTGATAGAAAAACATTATGCAGAAACTGAAATAAGCATATCTGCTTTTTTTATTTGATCTAAGTTTATCATGACTTGCACTTGGTTCAGCATTTTGACGGGAACTAAAGTCTAGGAATGGATATGCTTTCGTAATTGAATTCTATGAACCACTAATTGTACTAATGATCTGACGACTAATAATTCTGATGATGTAGTGTAGTGATTGATATTTCATAAATACTGCGAGGAGAACATTCCAAAGGATGGAAAAAACGAACACAAGGACGCACGGATGATATTTTGATCAGTACTTTGACCAGTACTGAGGCCTCACAGGAAGTTGTAGTAAATATTTCGTGAGATTTTTGGGAATTATGATAAAAAAAATTAAGTGTCCGATGAAAAACGTGCAAACAAAGTGTCCGCATTTCCATGCGAATATATTTTTTTCAATATGTATGTTGAAGACATGATAAAAGTGACATTGGATGAAAGTGAAGAGGGAATACGTATTGGTGGAGTAAAAATTGGATGTATTAGATTTGCTGATGATATGGTGGTTTTAGCCGAGGAAACAGAGTCATTGCAGATATTGGTAACAGGGTTGGAGGAAGGAATGGAAACATGTGGAATGAAAATAAACGTTAAGAAGACTAAAGCGATAAAAGTGAGAAATTTAGATTGTATGAGGGTGAAGACAAAAGAAGGTGAAATACAGAATGTGAGAACCTACAGTTACTTGGGGACTTTGATAACTGAAGACTGGAAAAGTATAAAATAGGAGAAATATAAAGGAGGTTAGGAATGGTGAAAAAAGTTTTCAAGAAGAAGAAAAGAGCCTTGTGTAACAAGGCACAGGAATTAAAATTGAGGAAGAGATTAGTGAAATGCTATGTGTTGAGTGTGTTTATGTATGGATGTGAGACTTGGACGATTGGGAAGAGAGACATGGATAGGATTGGGGCGTTTGAGATGTGGGTTTGGAGGAAGATGGAGGGAATACGGTGGACGGATCGAGTTAGGAATTAGCAAGTGTTCAGAAGGATAGATGAGAAAAGAACGTTGATGGAAAAAATAAATCAAAGGAATGGTAACTGGCTGAGACATTTGATGAGAGGGAATGGAACTTTGCTGGTAAGTAGCTTTGGAGGGAACGGTGGAAGGGTTCAGAAGAAGGGGAAGGAGAGAGCTGAAGTTTATCGACAAGGTAAAAATTGGAAGATATGGAGACTTGAAGGAGATGGCCGGAGACAGGAGGGAATGGAGACAGCATTGGCGCGGGGGACCTGCCGACGGGCAGAACACCACAAGATGATGATGACATTTTTGGAAAGCAAAAATCGTTTCCACCCACAGACGGAGAGTAAATACGCATCGGTATTTATCAGTTTGCATGAGGCAACCTCCACGGAATGAACAATAATTGGCGAGAGTAACACTCGTTTCATTTGAAATTAAAGATATTAAGGAATTACATGTGATTGAACGGTCAACGGCCTCTGAACAGTTGAAAGAAAATAAATTCCCCAAGGCCGTACTCTTTGGTGGGCAAAGGGGGGGGGGTGAGAAGTTATAAGGCTGACAGGGGGGATAATACACGGAATAAAGCTAAAACACTATGAAACAAAACA
Source organism: Ischnura elegans (assembly GCF_921293095.1). Lineage (NCBI taxonomy): Eukaryota > Metazoa > Arthropoda > Insecta > Odonata > Coenagrionidae > Ischnura > Ischnura elegans. The sequence continues at coordinate 17,374,505 of NC_060256.1, forward strand.
ATCGCGCAGCTCACTCACTCACCTTGCAGACTTGCTCTAAGGAAAATATTACCGCGAGGGTCTCAATGACACACACATTCAGGTTTGCGAAGCTTCCGCTTACGCCAGTGACCCACTCACATACAAGTAACAGTCAAAATTATAAAATTAGTAAAATCTCGCTCACACTTGCGCACCTCGTGGATTTGCTCTAAGGAAGAAATTTCCGCGAATTAAAGAATTTCTTGCACGTTACACGTACACTATTATCATTATTACGTTACAGTATTATCTTTTGATACATTTGAATATGATTAGTTAAAATTCATGCAGCGGTATAACACAAGCGTTTAGCTTTACCTGCGGAGGTCCAGCGTATCACCAAATGCAGCCTTACATTGATGTTTTACGCAATTACATTTGAGAGATGTGATACAATTAGCAGAGTAATATTTTTATTTAACCTTGCGTTGAAATTTTACAAAATAAAAAATGGATTTCTGTTTTAAAACGATGATGCATAACTTCTATTTACAAAATGACATATTGATTTTGTTATGTTAAATGAATTTGATATTTGATTAATTGCGACTTGTGATCACCTCTATAATGACAAATATTTTTCTCTCCTATATCACCGTCAATATTGACTAACCAGTCGACAATACACAAAAAGTGCATGATTTATAAATATATAAAAGGTACTTTGTCAACTTTTCACAGCGCAATCACTTGTATTACATTTTTTTAATAGCTCCCTCATGCGATTTATCGTTCAGTTTTATTTTTTCCTTCTCCATTTTGTATGTATGATGCGTTTTTCCCCACCCATTCAGGCGTGCAATATTTTCATGACGCGTCGAAGCCTTTTCTTTAAAAAAATGAGGTTAATCGCGTACTCATCGGGTGTTTTTAAAATAAGATTTTGAGGTTACCTGTGGCTCCGATCCGCTCCATTTCAGCGCTATTATCCCCGATATAATGTGATTCAAAGCCGCCAGTCAACCGGCGAATAGCCAAAATTGATTCCATCCCAGTCTTCCATACCTTTTTTTTTTGGCTTTCACATATCCCCCCCAATATTTTTTTTGGTAAATTTCCATTCGGTAGAGGTGAGCCCGGCCAGGGAGCCCCACTTCCCTTCTCACGTGTCTTTTACATTCCTTCTTTGCCTCTCCTCTTACCTCCGCACGTGACCTCGTCTTTCATTCTTTCATAAAACGTATTCAACATTTTTTCAAACCCTGAGCTCAAACGGAATAAGTAAGCTACGTGGTACCCTTATAGTAATTCCCGCCCACCCATCTCACCTCGAGCGCATGATGATTGGTCGATTTCCCTTTTCTGATCCGATTCCGTCTCTCCAATTGGCTTTCCTTTTCCCTCTTGTGAGCCGCATTTTCTTTTCTTGACAATTGGTTTCCCAGCAATACGTTTAGTCACCATCATCACTGGTCAACAATCCTAAGATTGGTTTAGGCTCTCCACTCAGTTATACCATTGGCTAATCTGCTTTTTACACTTGCGTAATTGTTCTGTTTTAAATCCTTCGTAATCTGCTCTGTGCATCTCGTACATTGCTTGCCTCTGCTGCTCTTCCCTTCCACCTGTCCTTCAACTATGTTTTTCACTAAACCCTCATATCTCATTACGCAGCCGATATATTTTGTCCCATCTTTTGCCAAAGGTTTTCATAAGACTTCTCTTCCCCCTAATCTCCTTTTGACTTCCGCATTACTCACAATATGCACCCATTTAAACTTCATCATTTTTCTATATTCGTCTGTCATCTTTTATCTCGTCTTTTAACAGCGGTTTGCAACAGACTTCTCTCCTCTCTTACTTTTCTTAGAACTTCAATATTACTCACACAAATTTTATCTTCATCATTATTCTGCAACCCACATCTTGAAAGTTTCCAACCTTTATTTCTCCGCTGCTATCATCGTCCATACCTGACTCTCAGAAAATAGCGTGCTCCATATGTTTGTCCTAATAAATTGCTTCCTGACTGCAATGCTAATATTCCCAGCTGTAACAAGACTTCTCCTTTTGAGGAATGCCTGGGATATTCTACTGACTGTTACTTTATTGCTTCGTCTTTCTCTGGTCACTCGGCAGCGGCGTAGCGAGGGGGAATTCTGGGGGGCCCGGACACCCCAAAAAATTTAAAATCACCCTTAATTTGCATCACAGAAGATAACCTAATAAAAAAATCATTAATTTGCAAAAGATTTCTTTGAAAAGTAATGTTTTTTCGATTATGGAAAGTGTAAAAATTTGTTTAAAGCCCTCTGCTTAGTACTCTGTTTTTCAAAAATTTCCCCCTCTGCTTTTGGATCCCCTCCGATCAAAATTTCTGATTATGACACTGTCACTCGGCTACCCAAGTAGGAGAACCCCTTCAGCTTCACAATAATATAGTCCCCTTGTTTCAGGTTGGTCTTCGCCTCTTCTCCTCTACTGCAGACCAATAACAGGTCTTGTAGGTACGACAAAATAAGAACTCACTCAAAGATTCGCCCCGAAAGTATTTTTAGTGGTGAGGGTAGAGCTCACCCCAGAGTGAGCTACAGGTGTGTTGGAGGAGCAGTTTTTGTCCTAGGGCCCCATCGAGAAGTTTTATTTGGAGTGTCCAACGCTTTAAGCAGCGTTTTGAGCCCGGGATATTTGGATAAGAAGCCTAACCCTTCCCATTCAGCCCCCGGAGTACAAAGAGTCACTGTGCACTAGTTGAAGGCAATATACTCTTGATAGTCACGGATGTTAGTCACACTACCCAATATGACGTTAAAATAACGCAACATATGAAGTTAATATCATTAATGCGATATTCTCAAGTTTACATTATCTAATTATTCAGAGCTTATTACATTATGATATTATTTTGATTTAATGCGTAACGCGTTGTTTCAATTACATATCATCGAGTATGATAACCCTTACAGATTTATGTATCCTGTTATATATCATCAGACGTTCAGGGAGCCCCCTATCTCGACTCAAAGCATTTAGATTGAAATTTTATATCAATTAATTAGTCTTCTCTTTCATTTTATCTAATTTTTGCTAAATGACAGTCATAGATATGAGTGTACAACATAAAATATACTGCAGGATAGTTCAAATTATTTAGATGATTCCGCACAAACATCATTGAAATATGAGAAAAAGAGGTAATGAGAAATTCGTTAAAGGGAGTTATTAGTGTAGTTGGATGGAGAGGGATAAAACCGGGAGAGGGAGAAAGACAAGGGGAGGAGTGAGAGGGGTTGAGGATGAGGACGGCGTGGAGGGTGGATGCAGAGGAGAAGCTCGCGAAAAAATAAAAAAAAG